>NC_139580.1:30410277-30565277 GCF_946808225.1 Silurus aristotelis
GAGGTTCAATACACAGGTGTATCCAGGGTCCATGTTGTCCAGGGTCCACGATGGCTTCTGATCCGTTCACTCAGAGCCCCTGTGGAGGCTCCTATAGGACGTATAGGACCACGTGATCACACATGTCTTGGAGGGCAAAAACTGGACCGTCTGGCAACCTTCTATCTGGGTACAGGGGGGTGGAGCTTGGTGGTTATGGCTCTGAGTTACAGATCAGAAGGTCAGGGGTTCAAGCCCCTGTATCGCCAAACTGCCGCTTTTGCACCCTTAACCCTCCGTGCTCCAGGGGGGCTTTATCATCACTGCCCCTGCACTCTGACCCCAGCTTCTAACATCTCTGGGCTGTGACTAATATAAAGCGTTCTTTCTTTCGTTCTTTTTTTCTTTCTTTTTTTTTCTTTCTTTCTTTCTTTCTTTCTCTTATTTTCTTTCTTTCCTTCTTACTTTCTTTAAAAATGCTGGAAACAAGCTTCAGTCTGGTGAGGTTTGTCTTTACAAAATACATCATTTTGAGACGTTCATTCATCGTTCGTTAGCAGAGCACAAGGTGGGAACATTGGATACACATCACCAGGTAGACGAGATCAGACTAAACCCTCGTCATTGTGTGTCGACGTGATGACCAGATTTCACCCTCAGAAATGACTGCTAGGAGCTTTGGGCGTTTAAACGTTTAAACCCACATTATTTAGTCTGACTATCAGTTATGTAAGCGTTGCGTGATCTACTGAAGAGAACATATAGAAGATGAAATCTATTACATAATCATAAACACACATCGTACCCCAAAGTACAGACTGATACTCTGTAAAAAGGAAAAAAAAACACTCTGGATCTGTCAGTGTTTCTGACTTCATGGGAATAATGCAACTGATGCCACAAATCCTCCCCGAAAAAATCTGCACACACTTTTCTCCCTGCGGCTCATTTCCATGTAATAATCGTTTTTGCCTTGAAAGAGTTTTATGTAATGATGCCACTTCCTGCAGCAGCTTATTAGCATGCAAGAAAAACAACAACATTATGTTACTGTGTGTAATGGGCGGGGCATACTCTCCGTCTCCCATGTCAATCACAGAGACAGTAGCTGAAATCCAGCATCTGTAAGCTCATGTATGTAGAAGAGGGAAGAAAGCGTGTTACTCCTGCTTGTCATAGTAACATGTATCAGTGGGTCGTGCAACCAGGGTTTCACTTTCAACAACAAAACCTCAGTAAGACGACGTTGACTTAAGATCATTCGTTCAGCTGTTTGAGCTACAGGAGCTCGTCTGTTGGATCGGACCACACGGACCAGCCTTCGCTTCCCACGTTTTAGCCGCACGTGACCCTGTCGCCGGTTCACCACTGTTCCTTCCTTGGAGCACTTTTAATAGACACTGACCACTGCAGACCAGGAACATCCCACAAGAGCTGCAGTTTTGTAGACGCACTGACCCAGTCGTCTAGACGTCACAATTTGTCAAACTCGCTCAAATACATACGCTCGACATTTTTCCTGCTTCTGACATGAACTTTGAGGAAAATGTTCACTTGATGCCTGATAAATATATCCTGTATACTACTTTTGTACGGTACAGAATACAGGTGGCGTAACAGCGGTGCAGCCGGAGCGCTTCTCGCGGCGGGCCGTGATCCAGCCGTGGGAGCGTGGATAATGGCGCAATCCAACAGTTAAATTATAGCATTTAACCACTCTTGCCCGTTCCTTCCGCCTTTTAGCATAAGACAATGAACTGCAAATGTTTTATTCTGGTTCATGGTTACAATTTGCTTTTCTACTCTCACTAATTGTTTGGCTTGGGATTCAGCGGAGACGTTTTTCTTTTCCCCCAGTGTTGTCATGCGCTAATGTTGGGGGAATTTGAAAGGTAATCAGAGGTTTTCCAGATGTGTGGTGGGATTTTTTGGTTAGCCCAACAGGGAGAAAATCTTTGATGACTTTTTTTTTACAAAAAACTCTGTGGTGAAATGTTACTGTAACTAACAGTCGCAAAGGCTTATGGATTTGTACCTTTACTGCTAAAGGAATACGTTAGCTAACGGTTGCCATTTAGCATATTAATGTAATATGTATTGTAACATACACCATATAAATGGATCAGTACCACAATTCAATCGTCGATCACTGCACACCTCAACAATGACCATGATAATGAGATGTAATAAATGCACAGTCGTAGAGGATGAGGATGAGGTTTCATGCCATCTCAGGGATTTTCCTTGCCACAGTCACCACTGGCTCAAACTTACAATTGTAAGGAAGAAACTTATACATTATTTTATAACTGTTTTATCTGTGGAAATTCAATAAATAAAAATGAATTCAACTGAATTGAATCAAAGGCCACTGTTTGCTTAGCAAAGCTTGTTCGGGACTAGCGTTAGAGCAAATATGTTAGCTGGCTAATAATAATGTTCTCTGAGGCTGAAGGCTGTGCAGACACTCCTGGAAGCGATTGTGAACTCTCTCAGGGTTATAATCTTGGATTATGGTTCCCATCAGCCAAAGCACCTCTGTGACTGTTTGCACCGAATTACATTCTCGGTTAATTGGCGCTTGTATAAACCCTCACCTTCGTCTCGTGTTTCTCCTCCGCGGTTGTTGTCGACTGTATCGTGTGTTCATGCTTAGCTGTTACCTTTGTGTTTTGTTCCTTCGATTTTTTTACTACATTATTCAGATTTCATGATTGTGAACCCGTCCTGATCAAACACAATGAATATCAAGCGAGGACAATTAAAAGCAGAAGTTATTAGAGGGAACTGCTTTTAGAACAATGCTTATTAATGCAGAGGCTTTTAGAGCCGTGTGCGTGTGCGCGCGTGTGTGCGCGTGTGTGCGTGTGTGTGTGTGTGTGTGTGTGTTTTCCTGTCAAGATCATTTCCAGTGTGTTTTTTCTAGTGCCATGTCATATCAGATTTATCCACGCACTTAAACAGAAAAACTAAAGTTTATGTATAACAAATATGATCAGTAAATGCCATAGACCTCAGCAAACATTTTAAACATTTCACATTTGTTTTTTTTTGTTTTTTTTTATTTAGACTGATTAAAAACATGACTGGAATTGAAATGAGAAAATCTTCTCGACACATTTCCGAACATTCGAAAAGAAAAGACAGGAGCAGAAAAAGGTCGACTCGTATACCTGCTGTTCTCGATTCTTTCTATTAAAGATGGAGAGTTCGTCGTCTCCGAGCGCCTACACACGCGCCAAATACTTTCACAGCTCCGGTCGGGCCTCGGCACTCGTCGCCTCGCTAACCGATCCCGCGCCTCCTCCGTCCTTTAGCGCTCGCAATTCATCTATATCCGTCCTTCTTAGTCACTTCTGTCCCTCCTGCTTTTCGTCTCACTCGTGGCGATGCGTCCAGTCGTCGCCCTCGTTATAACTGCAAACACCGATGGGGAGATGTTTGAGTCAGTTTCGCAGTTCTGCTGGCACACAGCCAGGATAAATACTCAACTATAACAGGGAGGGAAGGTGAATAAACTGGGGAATGAATTAATTGTGATGGGATATAAAAAAAAACGTAGGGGCAGAAATAAGGGCGAGCGCAATTAGTGGTTTGTTTGCGGACCCGTCTCACCTCCTCACCTCAGCTACTTCGTCTTGCTTCCATTCACTTTCCCTGTGGCCTAAGAATCGGCCCGTCACAGCGGCTCGCAGGCCGCAGGCTCCGTTTGCCTCGTCTTTAACACCTGACGGCTGAAGGTACACCAGTTGTTTTTTTGTTTTTTTTTACTCCAGGATCAGGAACACAAGCTTTTGTTTCTTCGCAATTAAGGAAAATGAACTAGCAGTGGTGTTCCAGTCAAACCGGGACTTTTAATGCTACAGTTCAATTCAATTCATTTTTATTTATAAAAACTCCCCGAGACGGCATAAGGAAGAAACCTTGAGAGGAACCAGACTCAAGAGGGAACCCATCCTCATCTGGGTTGCACCGAATGTCAATTTGAAGCAGATATATGATGTTGCAGGGTGCAGAGATGATGTTTAGAAGCAAACTGTATTCCTGAGTCAGTGTAGGAGACTGTTGACATTAACTACAGTCCAAATCCATCCTCAAAGCTCCCGTTCTTACTCCGGAATTTCATGGAACCACCCAAGGTGTTGATGAGAAACCGTCCCCAGCTGCACAGAGTCGCCTCCAGTCGAAGAGAACACTATCCAGAGGCAGACCTGGACGATGTGGGAAGATCCACGGAGGGAAGAGGACCAGGATCAATGGTCATTGGAGCCTCAGGAGCAAGTTTAACTCGACTAGGTGTCCAGAGCATCCGGCACGTGTTCACAGCACTTAACGCTTTCTTTTTTTTTTATGTTGCAACTTTATTCCAAATAGCATTAAATTCAACGTAAAATGTATAAAAAAATACCACATGGACATACGTTTTCACAGCCTTTGCCACGACTCTCATAGCCTTGAGATGTTTCTACAACTTGATTGGAGGCCACCTGTGGTAAATTCAGTTGATTGGACATGATTTGGAAAGACAGGTGTGTGTCTTTCCAAATCCCCGATTAAGAACCCGATTGGCACTCTGAAAGAGCTCCAGCGTTCCTCTTTGGAGAGAGGAGAACCTTTCAGAAGAACAACCATCTCTGCAGGACTTCACAGTGTGAAGTCAGTTTTTCTCCACAGTGTCGTAGAACCTCCAAGACCATTTCTAACCTTCAGAACTCCAGAACGTCTTTATATATTATTTATGTGATCGCAGGTGCGCATCGTTAAAGCGCGTTTTTTTTTAATGCTGGTAGATTCTTGGTGTGTTCGGTGATGCAGCACGTCGAGAGGCATCACGTCAGCTTTTGGACAGTACCGCTGAAGGACAGCTTCATAATCAAATCGATAATTAGAACAATGAACTCATCAATCTGGATTCCGTAGATAAGATATTTCTGAGGAAGTTCTTGCACGTTCAGCAGGCCAGCTTTTTCTTTCTCCGTATGTATATGAAGCGCACGTCTTCCTAGGGCTTGTATATTTCTGGCGAAGCTGCTATGCAAATAAAACCGAATTGAAATTGATAAAAAAAAAAGAAATTTAATAAATAAACCCCGGCGGAGACGCAGTTGAAAGCGAAATGATGCATGTGTTCAATAAGAGCTGTAAAAATAATGAAGTGTAAAGAACTTACTGTATCTGCACACTACTGCAGGTACTTCCAGCTATTTATTTCTCTCCACGTATTTATCTTTCCCTGAGTATGTGCTGCAGATTTTTTTTTCATGGGTTCTTTTTTTTTTTTCTTTTTTTTTTCTTTCATTCCTTTGCTCTTTCTGCTTTTTTCCCTCCTCCTTTCTTGTTTTGGCTCTGCAAAAGAAAGCTTTATGTCTAAAATGTAAGCGACGGCTGGTTTAATCGCGCTGCCAGTTTCTTCCTGTTGTATTTCTGTCCATATGTAGCTCTGGGAAGGTCTTTTCCTCGCCATGCTGTTTGCCTTTAAATCTCCGGCTTGTTTGGTTCTGTTTTTCTCTCTCTCTCCCTCCCTCTCTCTCTCTTTTTCTCACTCACTCTCATTGCTTTATTTCTGTCCTAGTCCAATAAGCCCAGTGGTATTAGTGTTGTCAAAATGGAGAAAGGATGGGATGTGGGCCCCCCTCTCTATCGCTCTCGCTTTCTATTTCTTCCCCTCTCTCTGCCAGGTGGTGTCTCAGCCCAGGAGTTTCCGGGGTTTTTAAGAGCTGAGACCCGCATGGGAGATTTGCATGGCAGATTTAAATTGCCCCCCCCCCTTTTTTTTTTTTCTCTCTCTCCCAATTGTCATTTTGTGTTCTTATGCCTGTCATCTGGGGCTTCTCCATTTCCAGTTTGTTGTCATTTCACTTGTCTTCCACATTAACAGCGTAAAGCCCCGAGGCTAATTACCCTGCTGCACAAACCCAATTTGAGAAGTGAATAAATTCTTGTTTGTTTGTTTTTTTGCTCTGCCAATATGCTTTGGGTCAGGTAAGTAAGTAAGTAAGTAAGTAAGTGTGTGTGTGTGTGTGTGTGTGTGTGTGTGTGTGTGTGTGTGTGTGTGTGTGTGTGTGTGTGTGTGTGTGTTTAACAGGTGATAACCATTTTCGCAACAGAGCACCCCTCCCTTCTGGTAACCTAATTGATAAATGAAGCATTGGCCCCAAACAGAAGGCTGTAAGAAGCGGAATTGAATTCAGAACATATTTAGAGGGTAATGGGTTTAACCGTGGAGGGGACGGGGTTCAGGAGCAGCTGATTTTACATTTATTCAATCATGTCGATAAGGAAAAAAACACATACATCGAGGCTGAGGCGTGTCCTGAGAGTCGCATAGAATACAGATTAACATGGCAGAGGTAGAGCTGTAACTTCCTGCACACACAGCAGGAGACTATGGTTTTATATCATTTATATATATATTTTTTTTTTACACTATAAAGGCCTGTTTGCGTTAGAAGTCAGAAGGCACCTAAGTAAATTGATGATTTGCTGTTTGTCTGCAGTTAAGAAATAAAAGTGAAATATCAGAATCAGTATTGAATTGCAGAGCGTTATATTTCCACTCGCCGTGTGTTGAATCGAATCGGATCTTAAGCTGCTTCATATGTTTTCATATCGCTGGCTATGCAAACTGTAAACCAGGATCTGCAGGATTATTTATACATCAGTCCTCAGTTACTTTGTTTTCCCACTTGTTTTTTTTTTAAAAGTGATCAAAAAACTAAACACATCTGGATCTTCTCTCTTCTTAGGTTGTAGAGAATTTTCATGAAATCCAGCCACGTAACGGAGAACACTACACTCCCAACCACTGAAATATGAAGTGTTTTTCTCACTCAAGAACCTCGACCCCCAACTCACAACACGATCCCAATATCGTAAATCTTAACAGAAGACGGAAAACCACCCAATGTAGCAAAGATCTGTCCATATTTTCCTTCTTGTCCTTCATGAGCAACTGTGCACTCGGCAGGGTGGGATATATTATGGAACACCCTTCGCACCCTCCTCCCCTTTTTCAGCCCGACATGAATTCTTCTCCTCCTGTGTCCCATCACCCCCTGCGAGCTTCCAAGCTGTCACGGCAGCCTGGGCCGAGTTCCTCGTGCCAAGTCACGGCAGGACCAGATCCGGCCTTCGAGGCTCACGATGCCCCTCGTGCAAGCTGCAACGGACCCTTCTTCCGCAAATGTTATCTAAATGCTAAGCACTTTGGCACTCGGCGGCGGGATCTCGTGATACACACCGCGCACTCCCAGAGAACACTTTGCCGGGTTCGGAGTGTGAAGCGATTGCTTGGTGTAACGCCTGGTGAACAGGAAAGTGAGCTGATTTCTCTGTGTTTGAATTAGGAAGCCACGAGGCAGGCTTTAGATGCTGGCAAAAGCCCGGAAGATGGAGAGATTTAACACGGCCAGGAACGGAAATTACACATCATAAACAGATGGCGTTCATATCGGACCTCAGGACGGTGTGGGTTCAAGGCTTCGGGAAAACGACAGAGCATGCACTAAGCGATGCTGGAGTCAATCATGCACAAATCCTGTTCTACTCAAGA
Source organism: Silurus aristotelis (assembly GCF_946808225.1). NCBI lineage: Eukaryota > Metazoa > Chordata > Actinopteri > Siluriformes > Siluridae > Silurus > Silurus aristotelis. The sequence continues at coordinate 30,417,809 of NC_139580.1, forward strand.
TATTTCTCACTCTAGTACCAGAGCATGGACGCCTGCCCGGACGATTTGCAGCCAAACAGCCGAATCCGAGGAGAAGTTAAAGTGGGAATTTTCTAGAAAATTTCTAAACAGCTGAGCTGAATTTGAACCCTCTGTAAGAGAAGAAGCTGCTATCCAGTTTCCTGTGATGCTTTTTTCTGGCCCTGGTGGATTTTATGCATAATTCCAATCCTATACCATGAAACTCGTTCCTCACAGATCAGCAAAATGTATTTGAGGACATAAAAATCAAAAGCTTGTGTTTTTTTTTTTTTTTTTTTTCCGTTTTTTTTTTTCGGGTGCGGAAACAAAAGGACATTGCTGAGCTGTTCCAACGTGATTGCACGTGAAGCAGCATTTTCATTACAAAGTCAAGCGCACACACACACACACACACACACACACACACACACACACACACATCAAATTGTTCAGATTACTTCCTGCCATTTTATATACACTTTTCCTCATTTTTATTCTTATCTGAACTCAGTGGCAGAGGGGAAACGTGTAGCGAAAGGGATTTGAATGTCTCTGTAAATCAGATTTCATCGAGACTTTTTTTTTTTTTGCTGTTGAGACGACGCTTTAATTCTCCTGCACGCTCATTAGAGCCGTCCCTTTTCTTGTTGTTTTTTTCAGGCGTTGAGGTTCTTCGATTGTCTGTTTCCTGTCGGGATTAGTCGAGAGGGGGGGAGTTTATGAAGATTATTTTTTCCTGAATAGACCCCGTAGGAAGTCGTCGAGTGAACAGGAGGAAGTAGCAGATGTGTGCAGTTGTGGCGAGAGGAGGGAGAGGGCTCTGTCTCGTCCGATTTCCCCCTTGGATTGGGACAAAGGGACACCCATCCCTGACATCTCTCACACATCCCGAATGACTTTGCCTTGATTACATGTGATCGGTTTCGAGAGCAGCCACACAAAATTGCCAGCTATTTAAATTTCTCTGTTTTCTTCCTCGGATCCTTGTGCACAGCTGTCAGTAGTTTTGGCGCTCTGGGCTACACGCACCTCTTTTTATTTGGTTGTGTGGAGGTACATAAATAATGAAATGGAGCTGGTAATTGGCCTTTCACGGTAATTAGGCTTTGGCTGTCAGCTAAGCCAGTGCCTTTCTCTCGTCGGAGGAGTCTAAACCAAGGACGGTAATTACTATTATCTGTGGGGGTTGTTGACACAACAATAATCCCGTCCTTAGCGAGCCTATCACGATGCTGCACGGCCGCCCCCTTTTAGCATCTTTTACCCTAAAAAACAACAACAAAAGGTTTATCTCTAGCATCGACGCTAATTCTCTTCCTTCGGTATTGGCTGCTCTGCAGAAGCCTATTTCAGAATTTTATGCTCAGTGACTCTGGAAAGCTCGGTGTATTTTCATTAGGCGACCAGTTTGACTTTCTGCCTGCTAGCGACGTGAATCTCGGCCCTAAACTGCATTATCAGGCATCTCGGCAGGATTTCTAGTGTGTCCGTAATCCTGTTATTTCATTCAACGGTAACTCCAGGGTTATTCAGGAATGGTGATTGTGTGTGTGTGTGTGTGTGTGTGTGTGTGTGTGTGTGTGTGTGTGAGAGGCTGTATCTCAGAAATTGGATTCCTTCGACCCAATGCCATTCCCTGTCTTCTGCTATGGACTTCTCTTTTTTTTTTTTTTTTTTTTCTTTGACATGACTGAAATTTCAAAACGAACGTGTAAAATGACAGTAGGATCATCACGCACGTGGGCCCCTGTGCTCCGTGTTTTGGTCCCCGGGGCCCTTTCTGCTGCGCAAGGTGAGGAGTTTAAGCCTTATAGTGTAGCGATCGTCTCGAAAACGAAGGCGGGAACCGAGTAGTAGGCGTGCAGTGTTTACTCTACCGATTAAAGAAAATGAGTCTTTCAGCGATTTCAGGAAACTGCTGCTAGCACGCTAGGCTTTTCTTGAGACTTAGCCACCCCCAGCGCCTTAATGCTCTGAGGAATTATAATCCTTTATTGCTCACGGAGGACCGGCGGTGGCAGAGTGCTGCTTCTAGATTTCTACACTATATCAAGACGGGATATGGGATATGAAATTTGATCCAGCCATGGCTTTTTTTTTCTTTTGGAAGTTTTTGAATGGCCCGGCACTGCGGGCATGCAGAGTGTCCATCCCTCCTCCGGGGCGGAAATGTTTTTTTAATAACTTTCCCTCTATCTGTACACCGATCTGCTGCGAGACCTCTATCTGTGGTGCAGTGGAAACGGAGCGGTGGAGCGCCGGTCTGTAATGAATACTACATGTTTCGGGGAGATAAATACAGGGATGATGCACTTCTCGGCATGGTAATAGGAGCCGGGATTGCAGGCAGGTAGTGTACGGCCTCCACCTTAAAAGAAGCAGGAGCGCGTTCTCGGGCACGTGTGAGCCGAATGACGAGCGCGACGGCTCTGAATTAAACATGCGGCGCAACCTCGTGGTGCCACTGCCATATTGCAGTCGGAGAAAATGACTTTTTAAGTAGGGTATTTATGGCAGGATATTGCATTCATTTGATTATAATAAAACTTCCATTGTGTCTGCAGTGAATAATAGAGAGAGGGAGCGGGCGACAGTTCAGGGCAATAACCGTTGTAGTTTCTGCCTCGAGGGCCCGAGCAGACGGAATATCCGAGAGGAGCTTTTCTTTCTGCTGTAGATACTCGCGCTGATATGTTAAGGAGAAGTAATAAAGAAATATATCTGTTTTTTTCTTCATTGCGCATTCATGACAGGGTTATGTCAGAGAGGTAGCATAAAGAACTGGGACAGGGTGTAAAGCGATATTATGGGCCATTAGACGGGGTAGCGTGAGGAGCAGTGTGCAGTTCGTAGGTAATGGAGCCCATCCCTCTACTTCTGATCTCCATCCACACAGCTCCACGCGTCCACCACAAGCACATCCTTCACAGCAACCACTCATCCTGCAGGCTTGTCCGATTCACTCTCCCTCCCTCGATCTGTCCATCTCATTCTGCCCTTATCTGAAACTGATACGGGTATTAAATGGTGTTTCATTTTATCAAGGTTATTTCGCTTTCGCCGCTCCGACGTTGAACCCACGCATCCCCTCAAGCGACGCGGCGTCTTATTAGCCGCTTCATGCTCCACGCGCAGAGCTGCGTCTCTTCCTGTTTTCAGCTGAAGATAAAGAGTTCGTGTCATGTAGACGGCTTCGCTTCCACACATCCTCTCCAATAAAAAAAAAATGCGACCTGGGCCACACAAGGAACTCCTGGCATCTGAAATAAAGTCAGATGTGTATCAAGGCGCTTGCGTACCCCGGCGTGCCTGATTCCCTTCAGTGTGCCATGGCTTTGTGGGCTTTCCAGCAGGAAGGCAGGAATAATAATAATAATAATAATAATAATAATAATGCACAGCGACATGTAGCCTGGGTACGGGTTTCTCTTTCTTTTCTTTTTTTTTTTTTTGACAGGCAGTGGAAGCGAAAAGAAAAAAAAAATGATTAAAAGTGTGCCATTCTGTTGTGCTGACAGACGTGCAGCAGCAGCGTTCGACTCCTGATGTGGTTAAATTAACACTCCAAACTGCTTATGCTAACACATCTGGCAGGCACGGGTCTCTCTGTAATGGTTATGTTTAACTTGCATTTTTCCTAATGTTTGCGGCTTTTGCACTAAGCTCCTTAGAAAAAGCAAGCAGGACGTCTCCGCTGTGTGTGTTTTGTCATCGGAGGCACTTCCATAAGCACTCAGGGCTTTCAGAACTAGCTCATAGCTAATAGTCGTAATAAATGCATTTACATTTATCGCCCTGATCCATAAAATGACGTGCAGTGATCTCAGTTATACAGCTGAGCTTTCGGGGGTTTTGAGGGCCTTGTTTAAGGACCCAGCAGTGCCAGCTTGGATTTCAACCTGATCAGAAGCCCATCTCCCCGTGAGTGTCCATGTACAATGCAAAGCGAACATCTGTAGACTTTAAGCTCCAGACGACCAGCACAGAGATTGAGAGGTTGTTCATTCTGGCTTCAACCACAGTGCACAGAATTACAGCGAGTACCAGAGCGCTGGCGTGGGCTGCCATGATTGTCCCATCCTCGCTCCTTTCTGGCCCTGTTCTCACAATCACAGCCGTGTAATTGCATTTTTTTCCTCCCCCCGGTTAGAAAGCCGAATGCGTATGTGCCGAGATGTGAAATGAACCCCCATCCTATTCCCCCCCCCCCCCCCCCAGCCCCCCGCCCCCCGGTGGCGACTGGACTTTCATGTCTGCATGCGGCGAGCGGAGATTAAATTAATTGGGTCACAGTTTAATAGTGATATCTGCTCACGGGAGCCGGCGCGCTCGCTGTGGCAACCACCATGACACAAAAACCCACTCGAAAATGAGAAAATCATAAGCTGTCATCATCTTCGCCGAGACGCGACCTACACAGAGCGCTCGCCTTCGACAGCAGCGTCGCCACGTGATCCCGTGCCGAGAGTCCGACAAGTTCATGTCCAAAAGTGAAATATTTGCTTAAATGTAGGATGCTGTGTTTGTTTGTCTTTTTTTTTTTTTTTTTTTTCCTTCCTCAGACTTTGTTTCCTCCTGTCAGTTGTTTTCTCTCCTTCGCTCACGTTCAATCTTCGCATCCCTCCGTCTCTGACTGCGGTATGCTGATGCCTTTGGAGGAATTAATGACACAGCAGTTGGATTCATGTCTCATCGGTCACATCTCCCCACACACACACAACACACAACACACCATTTCCTCAACACACACAACTGTCTCCGCCCTCGATTCGTGCCCTCTACTTTCATCTATCTTCATAGCTCCGCCAGACACTTTCACCTCCAGACAAGGCCATCCTCATCCTCACCTCCCCCTGACAGTCACTGCTGACTGAGCAGCAGCTCACACACACACACACACACACACACACACACAAATGTTCTTGGTCCAATCTGACTTAATTTGACGCATGTGCCAGAGTGTTAATTAGACTTGGAGCCAAGAGACGCAGTCATGTTATCAGCAGTGTCCTCTTTTTCTCTCTCTCTCTCTCTCTCTCTCTCTCTCTCTCTCTCTCTCTCTCTCTCTCTCTCTCTCTCACACACACACACACACACACACACACACACACACACACACACACACACACACACACACTCTCAGTCAGTGTATGGAGAAAGTTCATGCACAGCTCTTTTAGCTGGTGCTGTGGACGGTGTCTCCGCCAGCTGTCCGTGTCCTAGACCGTGTCTGGCAACCGCTATCCCTCCCTTCGCTCTTATCCTCCGTCATTCCTGTTTATTTATCCATTCTTGGTTTATGTGTGTGTGCGTGTGTGTGCGTGTGTGTGCGTGTGTGTGCGTGTGTGTGCGTGTGTGTGCGTGTGTGTGTGTGTGTGTGTCATCCGAGGTGAAGTTCTGCGTCCTTCAGATCTCTACTCCAGGGAGCAGAGGCAAGGCCGAGCAGAGCCTGCACTCGCCGTGCCCCGAGTGTTAAACAAAGCTTAAACACACACACACACACACACACACACACACACACACACACACACACACACACACATTTTTTTTCACTCCCCCCTCCCCCCCATTTAGCTTCCATGCCTTGTTAACTTCGCTTTTCAGTGTCCAGACGTATGACAAAGAGGCTCGATTGGGAAAACAAGGTCAATCAAATTACATTTAAAAGACAAAGTCATAAATTATGTAGGAAAAAAGAAAAGCTGGTGCAAATCTTCTCTGAAGGAGCTGCTCATCTCTGTCTATTGTGAGATCTGGAATGGATCACAGTGCCCTCTGGGCTGGCTGATGTTTTGCCTCATCTATTCATTTATATTATGTGATATTAAATATGATTCCATAAATGTCACATCTGGAGCGCTTTGCTTTTCTTTTCTTTTCTTTATAAATTTTTTTTTTTATCTAAACTAGGGTTAAATTTGTTAGCAGTCCTGAGATCTAAAACCGAGAACATTAGTATTATGGGATATAAAAAGAGAGCAGCGCCGCATGTCTTGGATAATCAGCGGACTTTTCCATTTTACGATCCATTGCACGGGTTTTTTCAGGAAAAATCTTCTTTAAACAGATTCGGAGGAGTTTCTAATGTAGCGCATGAGACCAGAGCAGTGTTTACGTTTTCATCGATAGCGGGACTCATCACGCTGTTGTCGACCTGCTGTCTATAATTTGGTGCAGAAAGTCATGATGTGAAAAAGATGCAATTTTCAAGTTAATTTTTATTACTGCAAGTTTACAAATTCCTCTTAGCAAACAGGAAAAGTTTTTAAAAAGTAAAAAGGCCCTTCAAAAAATCCTGTTGCCTACCTGAACAGCTCGACTCCACCGTAGCATAGGGCAATAACTTTCTTTCGGCTTCTCCCGTTAGGGGGCGCCACAGCGGATCATCCGCATGTTTGATTTGGCACATGTTTTTACGCTGGATGCCCTTCCTAACGCAACCCTCTCCATTTATCTGGGCTTGGGAACGGCACTGAGAGTGGCTGGGGTCGGTTCCCTGACCGGGGATCGAACCCGGGCCGCAGCGGTGAGAGCGCTGCAGCCTAACCACTAGACCACCAGGGGACGCTCCGTAGCATAGGGCAATAAATCTTCAAATAAAGGCCAAAGGGCAAAAAATCTTTCACTATGAATTTACTGAAAGCCTTATGACACTTTTGCCATTTTTTTAAGAGTCATCAGTGTTTATTCCTCACTGACAGTGAACCCTTTCTATCCCAGTGATTCCTGTGGGATTATTGAAATTTTATTCACGTTTTAAATCTGACGTGTCCCCAAAGCCTACTAGTACTAACTAAAGACTTGTTTTATAATGAATGTCGAGGCAGAGGAGTTTCGGTTGAAGCCGCGAGACGACGGAGACACAGTAAATACAGTAAGGTAGAAACGTGTTTTGTTTGTAAATGTTCCATTATATTAATTGCGTTGCCTTCTCTGTTCCCGATCACACTGCTGCATGTGTCGCATCGGACAATTTCTTTTCACGTTTTTGTCACGTGAGCACACACTTTGGAACGTTTCAAAATCGCTGCCATGACTGATGTACTGCACACACCGCACATGCGCGTGGACGTCACACGTATCTAGAAAATGGAAAGCAGAAGCTTCTAGTTCTTATCAGGAGTCCGGTTTCGACCCAATTACCTACCGGTCCAAAAAAATACTCTACACCAGAGTGCTTTTTCTTCTCTCTTGGTTATAATGCCATCATAATACATCATGGTGACACTCGGGTTCGGGAAGCCGTCCCGTTTTCCGGCTCTTTCTTGTCTGCGTTTCTGTCTGCACATCTGTTTGTTGTGGCCAAGGAGCCGGAGTTTTTCTGCTCAGCTGGACAGAATTAATCTCCATCCTGGTTTCGAGTTGTTGGGTAATGCAGAATGGGAGCGGGAAACGGCCACAGAAGATTAGGACGCGCTTTCTCTGAATCTTGTGTGTCCTTCGAGTCGGTCAGACTGACAGAGAGGCTTAGTTCTGGGTCGGAGTGAAACCAGCTCTCCGAGCTCATCAGCACAGATTAACTGGAGCGTCTACTCTCGACTGTCTGTGTGTGTGTGTGTGTGTGTGTGTGTGTGTGTGTGTGTGTGTGTCTCAGCTCAAGCTGAAAGAGCAGAAGATGGAACAAGTGTAGACACATGCTTTTTGCACACTGGAGGAAAAGAACATGTCTGGAGAGCTGGTGACAGAGGACAGACATTTGAAGCGGGAGTTTGGAATGAACATCTGCAGGTCCGGAAGCGGAACCGCGCCAAAATTCACTACAACCTCACAACTGCGAGCGCAATATCACTCTTATACAACAGATCTATAAACAAGAAATGAATATCGAATAGCTGACATTTCAGACGCAACGTATGAAAATGTTTTCGCGCCACAGGCGGAAATGGATCGTGAAGAAGCTTCTCTCGCTTTCAGGCACCTCGCGTAGCTACGTCGCTAACGCTCATTGATTTGCATCATTGATTTTATGGATGAAAAATTGGCTCCTCTTCTTTTCTTTTTCATCTTCCTATAGATGCATCATGTGGCCAAAAGAACATCCCATTTCACGTTATTTACATCCCAATTTAGCTCCTCCTTTCTGCGAAGATGTTCCACTAGGTTTTGGAGTTGTGCTAATGGAGACCCATTTAGATTCATCCTGAAAGTTTTCTAGCTGTAGAGCAGGTCACTCAGGATCTTTCATACACTTCCCACTTCCCATGTAAAGCAGATCTTCATGGAGCTGGCTTCGTGCACAATGGCATTGTCATGGTCACAGGTTTGGGTCAGTCCCAGTACGGTTTGGAGAGGAACTGTATATTCCTGGAAGAAAGGCATCATTTGGCGTGTTTTCTGATAATGAAATACACCCAAGACTTTCGTTCTTAGGACGACGATAGCAAAATACAAATGCTTTTTTTGCTCTGCATTTTCATTTTTATATGATACGTTGGGACGCTGCAGAGATGTTCGCATCTCCCGACTTGTGAGATGTCTTCAGATGCTGATCACTCTCAGCAGAGGTCCTTAGAGTGCAGTCGTCTCCGTGTATTTTTGGTCTGCGTTTTTGGTGTTTTTGGTGTCAGGCACTTCCCCAAACTGATCACCATTCTGTAAGACTCCTGGGTAGGCTAGGACATGTCTCCACTTACCATATTTTTTATTGGAACGCAACTCCATCGTAACTCTGAGAATCCTGTATTCAGTTCAAACCAGGAAGTGGATTTTTACCCTCACGAGCACAGACAGGTGGAGTGATGCACGCAGTCAATCATACCACGTGATCAGTCAGATTAGTGAATAAAAGCAAATTCCTGTACAAACGGAAAAAAAAAAGAACCACTGGTTCGTTTTATTGTCTTGGATGATCTTCTCTGGCGACTCCTAACGGGAGCAGCCGAAAGAGGACGAGGTTAGTTTTCTTGTCTATAGTTCATCCCTCAGCCTTTTTCTCTCTCTAAAATTACGTTCCTGAAAATCCACAAAGCACAAAGCATCCTCGGTCTGGAACACTCTCTCCACCCCCACGGTGGAAAACAAACAGCTTTCGCTCTGGCTGTTATGGTATGTGGAGCATCTGCTATGCAAATCCTCGTGAACATCGTTACTATAGAAATGATACACATCATTAAAATCGGCACATCAGTTCAAAGCCGTGATTCGAAAAGCAGCAGGTTTTATGATTCGAGCTGCTGCAAAAAAAACAAAGGAACTTCCAGCTCATCAGAATTGAAGTTCACCATCACTGGAAGACTAACATCATCTCGCCCTTGTCTCATTCTTCATTTACATTTATGGCGTTTGGCAGACGTTAGTATCTAGAGCCACTTACAAACGTGCTTTAAACTAAATAAGTAATGAAGGTAGAAGTTTCTCCTTTCAAGACTGTTAGTTGCTCTCTGGACATCAAAAGGGAGTTCATTAAACCTCCAGAGAAGAGTCTGGACGCATGTCTTCATCTGGTGCTGAGAGATGATGGGACCAGTCGAGCAGTGGTTGAACATGGGAGAACACTGAGGTGGTGTAGGAGAACACTGAGGTGGTGTAGGAGAACACTGAGGTGGTGTAGGAGAACATTGAGGTTGTGTCAAGAAACATTGAGGTGGTGTAGAAGAACATTAAGGTGGTGTGGGAGAACATTGGGGAACAGTGGGGTGGTGTAGGGGAAAGGGGATGTGGTGTTGGAGAACATTGTGGAACATTGGGGTGGTGTAGGAGAACATTGAGGTGGTGTGGGAGAACATTGAGGTGGTGTGGGAGAACATTGAGGTTGTGTCGGGAAACATTGAGGTGGTGTAGAAGAACATTAAGGTGGTGTGGAAGAACATTGGGGAACATTGGGGTGGTGTAGGAGAACATTGAGGTGGTGTAAAAGAACATTGGGGAACATGGGGGTGGTGTAGGAGAACATTTTATTTGGTGTAGGAAGTGAATTTCTTTTTTTTTTTTTTGTAACTAAAACCTAAGAGAATAGAGATGAGAGCGTTTGGGGTTTTGGGACTCAGCGTTTGGGACTCAGATTGTTGTCTAAGATCAGACCCGGTTCTTTGTTCTGAACAGTTGTGTTGTTCTTGTGTGCACACAGCATGTGTAGATTTGTAGCCTGAGATGTTCTGCAGTTCGGGAGAATTGAGATTAGGAGTGTGTCTGATGTTTACTGACTGCCAAGCTGTTATTGCCTTCCATGCTGGTGCTTCTGCATCACAATGTCTTATACACACACCGTCTTTTCTCTCTTTTTTTTTGACATCTGTGTGTAGCTGTTGAGGTTGAGGCCATGAACCATCTGCTTTTCCTAAACATAATTCATATGCAGCGCTTGTGCTTTTATCTGTTTAGGAGAACTGCGAGGCGATTGGCTGAAGGGCCGGTGAGCGAGCGAGTGGAGAGGAAAGAGTTAACGCAGCGTCGCGTCTGAAACACGCTGTACTGCATGTAGGAGGCGCTGTAACGCTAACTGATCATTTACACTCATGTCTCTTTATTACACTCGCGTAATCGGTATGACAAGAGAGACAGAGCAAAGCAGGACTAAACTGGGAGAACTCTTGTTGGTGTGTGTGTGTGTGTGTGTGTGTGTGTGTGGGGATGAATGCACCGAAGGGTGAATCATGCTGGCTCAAGCACCCGTGTACAAATTATTTGTGGTCCAATAGAGCAGAGAAACATACACACACACACACACACTCTTTTCATTTCTTTTTGTCATTCCTGCGTTCAGCTGTGACCCAGGAAAGCGAGTCTGCATTGTGCAGGTCATCGGGGAACGGGACCCTGAGAGACACCGTGCATTTTCGCCTCGATTGAGGCCGCTTTCATTTGCAACACAAACGAAATGGAAACGGAACAGAACGAGTCGCGTCCTGTCCACTTCAGAGCGTCTCCCAGAGACATGGAACTCATAACATCAACACATCTGCAGATAAACAGCTCCTCTCTTCTCCATCGGTTAAATCCACTCCAGACGGAGAAGGACGGGCCTGTTCTCCAAGGTGAACCCACAATGTTCTTACAGCGGGAGCAAATCAGGTAGTCGTAGGCGACGCCGGATGTGGACCCGCACACAAGGTCACTTAGTGAGCGTGAAAAGGACGTGTTTAAATGCTTGTTACGGAAGCGATTTTGTTTGGAAATGTCAGATGTTTTGTGTGTGTGTGTGTGTGTGTTGGATTTTGTTTCCCTCAGTAAAGCGACAGCAGCTCGGTGCCGTTTCTGGCAGCTGTCACTCCTCTGATTTTTCCCTCGAAATCCAACAGCTTTCCTTTTAAAACTGTCAGCAGCCACTCTGACACATGTTCCTCACAGTGGAGATACTTTTATACGAGGCTTCCGCTCCTCTTCACCAACCACAGATCTCTGTCGCTCTCTGTCACTCTGTCGTTTTCATCCTCTCTCTCTCTCTCTCTCTCTCTCTCTCTCTCTCTCTCTCTCTCTCTCTCTCTCTCTCTCTCTCTCTCTCTCTCTCTCTCTCTCTCTCTCTCTGTCTGTCTGTCTGTCTGTCTGACTCTTTTTCTCTCTTTTTTCCACTGTTTGCTGTGGGAGATGAAATTGGTTTCTTCTCCATTAGAAATTCCTGTCCTCACTCCGGACCACGGGCTGGACCGAACGTAAAGGTGTCCAGATGTCTAACGGCGAAGGACATGCGCGCGCACACACACACACACACACACACTCACTCACACACACAAAAAAAACGAGTTTGCAAAAAAGAATTAATGCAGAACAAGTAAATTTTCTTTTCTGTGTTTAATTTTCATCGTTTTTTTTTTTCTCTTTTTTTTGTGCTCCAACACTAAAATTAATTCCGGCAACTTGTCATTTTACATTAGAGCATGAAGTGGACTGGTGTGTGGCTGTGGAAAGCAAATTGCGCCTTGTTGCCATGGGAGCGCTTTCTTATTGTGCCGTCGGGTAGCGAGCTGCTGCCAGAACTTGAGCCCACCTGTTTCCGGCCTTCTTTCATAAGCAGCGCTCCCAGCATGGGGACAGACTTCTGACACCGATCTTTCAGCACGTATATGATTTATTACAAAAGAAAGATTGTCAATTAGAACTCGCGGAGTTTTCGGATGCGACTTTACTCCCCGCTCGCGTTAGAGGACGTGTCGGGATAACGACGATGATGATGATGAAGATGTAATATCACATACAGACTGGTTTCCTGCATATTTTGTCCGATTACAACACAATGGTCCTCGAGCGGTTTTCTCTGAAACTCCCAAGGTGGAGAGAGAACTTGGCTCCATCTCTAATCTGCATGAAAAAAAGAAAAAAAAAACTCGTTTATTTTAGTCTTCTTTATTTTCATCTTTTTTTTTGTCTGCCTTATGTTTTATTGCGCCGCTCACTGCACCCACACGCTGGCAAACTCGCAAAACCCAACTAATACAACAGTCTGATTTCCCTGCCTACAACTCTGATAGTCATCTGTCCATGGTCTGTTCTTATTGCTGAGTCCCGCTGAAGCCAACACACACACACACACACACACACACACACACACACACCTGCATAGACTGATTACCCCTCCTAATCAAGTCAGACGAACACACCTGTGCAAACAGATGTCCACAGGGATCTCTCGCTCCTAAAGATCACAGGAAGTGCTCCTACAGAGAATAGACTCGTGAGCGTCCTCCATCCCGTCGCTCACGTCTTCCACGGGTAATACAATCATCCCCCCCCCCCCCCAGCTCCAGTGGGCACAGTTGTGTTTTACAGCACGTTCAATGGAGACCATATGCTTCGCAAATCACGTGAGTTGCGCGTACAATCGCACGTGTGTTCTGTATCTCACCATCATCAAACGCTCTTAATTAAACCCCAAAGGAGCCAGAACTCGTTTTCTCCCTCCAGCTGCATTGTTCAAAACAGTTGTGTATCACATGAAACGCAGACGATGGTCACAGCTACAGGCTTCGTGTAGATGCTGCTGTTTATGTATTTATGTATATATAAATCTGCAGCAGTCCACAGGTGTCCACTGTTGTCTCAGAGAGGAGCAGGAGCAGGAACAGGAGGAGGAACAGAGAGGTGTTGATGTGAAAGTTTGGAGAAAAGCTGAATCGATGTTAATGAGGAATTTGGTGCCGCATGCTTTCGGCTAAGAGTCGTGACAGAATTTGGGTCTGGAAACCGACAAAACGTCAGGAAATAATTTTTGTTAGAAAGTGACGTGAAGTAAAAGCCTTGATCGCCAAGATGCCATTCTCGGGGCCCTTGAGCGAGGCCCTTAACCCTGGTGTGCTTTAGGGGACGCTGTATCATGGACAAGCTGTGCTCTGAGCCCAGTTTTCTAACATCACTGAGATATACAAATTTCACTGTGAAGTACATGTGACAAATATAAAGCTTCTTTCTTTCTTTCTTTCTTTCTTTCTTTCTTTCTTTCTTTCTTTCTTTCTTTCTTTCTTTAAAAAAATTTTTTCTTGTTTTTTTGTATTGCACTTTATAGTGTTTAGAGTGGTACAGCTTAGAAAGGCAAAAGGATAGATGCAGACACACCCAGAAGACAAACACACACGCGTGCACACACACACACACACAGACACACACACACACTACAAACCAGAAGATTCCACTTGGTCCAGAACCACACCCTGAAAGCTGAGCCAGACTCTAGCAGTGCGTCCATATGAGCTCATGTGCTGCTACTGATTCTGGCGTCATCCTGTTGCCCATAGACACTCGCACCACGCCCAAGAGACATGCTACACCCCTCCTACACCCACACACACACACACACACACATTGGCGATTGATCATGCTATTATCTCGTCTGTAGTCTGTGTGTTTGTTTGAGCAGTGCAGGGTTTGTCTAATGATCTATTGATTTCATCATCGACTTCAGCCAGGTACAACGGGGCAGCAGATTTGGAGACATGGCCTGGGCTCCCCCGGCATCTTCTCCACTCCTCTCCATAATCTCTCTTTTGCCCTCCCTGCCCCTTCTGTTCTCGCAGCTCCTCCTCATCTTTTTACTCCGCTCCACAGAGATTAGGCATTACAGTGCTTTTAACATTAATGCATTTAGCTAACGTGGTTACCCAGAAATCCTGCTCACGTTCTTCTTTATATATATTTATAGAGTCACAATACCAGACGATGATATGAATTCATAATCGTCCCTCCTAAACCGCGTGTTGTGACCGGAACGTGTCTGTAAGCTGCATAAAACTTGAAGTAATGCTGTTCTGGGGCCAGGGGTTTTAGTGATTTGGTGAGGATCTGAGCAGGACAGCAGGTCAGTGCTTTGCCTCCCATATTCCTATAATCCCCAAACTGATTCTCAGCCTTCTGTTGTGCCATCGTGTGCGTATGTGTGGAAAATAGAATCTCGGCAGCCGGGCGTGTCGTCGTCGTCGTCTTGTTTTTTTTGCTGTCTTTCCCCATTGTGAAAAAAAAAAAGGTGGAATAAATGATATAAGGCATATTAAAAGCACTCAAACCGTATCGCGTGTCATGATCGGTTTCCGCCACATCCCCAGGACAGAGTGTAGAGACTGGAGAGGAAACACTTAGTAACGTCTAGCGTTGAACATTAATCACTATGACTCACACCTACATTCAGGTCAGCGTTCTCGCTCGCTCGGGCTGCGAAAGCATATCGCGGCTAATATATAGCTGTAGCCGAAGAACCGAGTCCAGAAGATGCTCGCGGTGAATATGAAGCAGATTTGATCTCTATTTCCAGAAACACATCAGGTATGGTGCTAAAAAAAATAAAAATGAAAATAGAACCGGAATAGAATTGCAGCATTTCATGTCGCCGAGCAGAGTTTCTGTAGATTTATGACCAAACTCTTGATGTCACCCATATGAGGATGGGTTCCCCTTTGAGTCTGGTTCCTCTCAAGGTTTCTTCCTCATATCATCTAAGGGAGTTTTTCCTTGCCACTGTCGCCACGGCTGCTCATCAGGGACAAACGCACACCATTCACCTTCACTGTTGTTTACTGTAAAGCTGCTTTGAGACAATGTCTGTTGTGAAAAGCGCTATACAAATAAACTTGACTTGACTTGACTTGACTTGACTGTTCCTGCTCATGTTCCTGCTTCTGCTCCTGTTCCTGTTCCTGCTTCTGCTTCTGTTTCTGCTCCTGTTCCTGCTCATGTTCCTGCTTCTGCTTCTGTTCCTGCTCATGTTCCTGCTTCTGCTTCTGTTTCTGCTCCTGCTCCTGTTCATGTTCCTGCTTCTGCTTCTACTCCTCACAAGGAACATTAGAGTAAAACCGACTCACTTTGCTGACATTTTATTTTTCATTTTTCCATCAGAGCTTTATTTTTTTCATTAACACAAAGGGTCAGAGATGAACGCCAAATCACAGAAAGCTTGGTCTGGTTCGATCGATTGTCCTGCACTCATTAAAGTGGTGGTGCTTTAAATTCGTACCTGCGTCGTCCAGAGCTTCATCTGCTCCAGCATCGCCCCGAGAGAGAGACTCCTACTGATCTTTGACATTCTTCCTCAGCAGACATCTCATGAGGAACTGAAAGCTCTACATTCCCATGCTGTATTTTAAGTGTGGTGTAGGCCTTCTTTGTCATTCTGTTTTTTTTCCCTCACAGGCAGGAGGGTGTGACCTCATGTCAGAAGAATTTGCCGCTTTTTCTCAGGCCGTTGTTCTGATTGTAGACACTCCACCTGACGGGTGGCCGTACGTGCCGGTGTATATGTAGAGATGAGTGAGTGAAATCCTTTGTGTGTGTGTGTGTGTGTGTGTGTGTGTGTGTGTGTGTGTGTGTGAGGGAGGGAGTGGTCCCAGGCAGCAAGTCTGGGCACATCTGATTGCGACTGGCAAGAGAAGAAAGCTCGCTCATTGGAGAAAGTAGCAGCGCAGGAGAAGATTACGTTTAGAAAAGTCCAAAATCCCTTCACGTCTACACACACGGAATGTGTAATAAGGAACCACAGCTTAGTTTCAGGGAAACTTCTGGGAAGGTCTGGTAAAAAAAACCCGCTCCGGATTTGCTGCTGACACGGCGAACAAAATGCACTGAAATGCTTTTTAATTGAGCGTCTGGTGACGTCGAACCCAAATTTACATCTATTTTGAATTTCTTGCGCAGGTTCATGCAGTATAATGGTGTGGAAAATACACATGAGGAAGTGAAATAGCTGGCAGAAAATATTTATAAATACAGTGTAGTGTGTGTGTGTGTGTGTGTGTGTGTGTGTGTGTGTGTGTGTGTGTGTGTGTGTGTGTGTGTAGAAAATAAATAAATATTTAAGGAGCCTGTGATTTTTTTTTTTCTTCTCACATTTTACATGACTATGGACATGGAGTGGACTATTCAGAGCTTTTCTGTCTGGTATCCAAACCATGCCAAGCAGCCACTCCTGGGCCCCTGAGGAAGGCCCTTAAACCCAAAGCTGCTCAGTTGTATAAATGAATGAATGAAGATAAATGGAAGTGGCTCTGATTAATGCCATAAATCTGAATGGTTGTTTTCATTATTCTGTTCAAATAGTTTTTAGTCGGCATGATGCCACATTTTCTTACCGAAGCAATGACCAGACGTCGCGTGCCAGACGTTACCCGTCTCCGTCTGCAATCCATTTTAATGAACGAATATTCGGTGCCACCCCGTTGAGGATGAGGTTCCCTTTTGAGTCTGGTTCCTCTCAAGGTTTCTTCTTCTTCATGAGGTCTCAAAATTTTTCCCTCACACTCATTAGGGACAAACTTGCAATTATAAGGAACAACTTATCGGCACTGAACTTGTTGCTTAATTATTTTTTAAATTATGTAAATAAAGTTATTACTCAATTACTTCCTCAATGATTTTATCTTTGTAAAACTGCTTTGAGACAATTTCCATTGTTAAAAGTCTGCTACAAATGCAATTGAATGGATTTGAATTGTATGTATATATATAAACACTGATCAGACATAACATTATAACACTCTGAGTGGTGAAGTGTGGAACACTGATGATCTTCATTGTGGCACCTGTTAGTGAGTGAATTTATTTATCAGGCAGCAGGTGAACATTTTGTCCTCAAAGTTGATGTTAAAATCAGGAAAAATGGATGAACGTAAGGATTTGTACGGTGGCCGAGAAGTGCAAAACACATTAACAAATCCAAAAACAAATTAACAAATTAAAAAAACACAACGACAAGCCAGACAAACTGGAAAAGGTAGGTATAGTTTGCGAATGGAAACTTACAGATCATTGGACGAGACACCTGTCACTCACCTGTATATCTTGACTGACACTGACAACTGGCCACCGTAGATTTGAGTGAATTTGACAAATTGTGACGTCTAGACGTCTGGGTCAGAGCATCTCCAAAACTGCAGCTCTTGTGGGATGTTCCTGGTCTGCAGTGGTCAGAATCTATCAAAAGTGCTCCATGGAAGGAACAGTGATGAACCGGCGACAGGGTCGTGGGGGACGGGGATCATTGATGCACGAGAGGAGCGAAGGCTGGTCCATGTGTTCCGATCCAACAGACGAGCTCCTGTAGCTCAAACTGCGGAAGAAGTTCATGCTGTTGATGCTCCATGGGCCAGGACTGTTTTAGCAGCAAAAGGGGACCAACACAATATTAGGCAGGTGGTCATAATGTTATGGCCGATCAGTGTCTGTTAATGAACGTCAGATTTTAATATATTTAGTAATTAAGTATTTATAATGAGTTAAGGGATCTTAGGTAAGCGTCTCCAGCGTCTCTTAACCGGAGGCAAAGTGCGAAGTAGTCAAACAAAAATCACCACAAACAACACAGTGACTTTTGTGTGAGGTCTAATGAGTAACATCGTCTGTGTTTAATCTCATACAGCAACAGCACAGTTCAGGTTTCAGGCTGCATATTGGTGTCCACACAGTAACCTTGTTGTTCGGTAAAGACCCAGCGACAGATCTGTCCAAGAGCAAGTGTCTTACTAAAGCAGTGGTGGAGCCAGTCCATCTTCACTTCCTCTCTTTCTCCGTCTCTCTCGTGTGGTTCAGTGTGGAGATTGGAGGTGGCAGGTAAAGGCCTCTTCATTGCAAAGAGAACAGATGCGCTGGCAATTAAAGCTGACATGGCCATTTAGGGCTTCACACACAATTTTGCGAAGGCCTGATGGCACCAGCGAGATGCACTCGGCTCTTACAGATACAGAAATGCCTGAGAGAGAGAGAGAGAGAGAGAGAGAGAGAGAGAGAGCTTTGTTTTCATACACACCACAGTACAGTGTAGCCTCGGCACTGACATTTCCAAAATGCACTGAAATTACCTGTGTGTGTGTGTGTGTGTGTGTGTGTGTGTGGCAGTAATGGTTTGATCAAATGTAGACAGTGTTCAAAAAAGTCCTTTGAAGCTCTGCGTGTACATATCACGTGTACGTAGATAAATAGCAAATATCTTGTTTTGTACTCTATTATTTACAATGAAAACCCGTCCCTGCAGTTTCTAAGCTGCTGAATGACATTTCTGTGGATTTTGCTCAACTGTACTGTATATGTTGCGATTGACATACCGTATTTGTCTTCTGGCTCAGCGTTTTTTGGACTGTATTTTGTGCGTAAATTATGAATTTAAAAAAATAACGAAAAAAAACTGATTTTTTCCAGCCATATTTGCTTTTTTTCTCCAAACTGTTAGAAGCCCACAATGGTATAGAATGTCTCTGAATGTGGTAGGATAAAATTTTCCCTTTATATGAACTAGAAGACCCAAACCTGTTCCAGCATGACACTGCTCCTGTGCACAAAGCCGGCTCCATGAAGATCTGCTTTTGGAGGAAAAGACCTCCTGCTATACAGTGCCAACCCTACTGAAAACCTTTGGGATGAATGTGAACACTGACTGCACCCCAGGCCTCCTCACCTTCTCACCTACATCACTACCGGACTTTTCTAACACCTTGGTCGCTGAGTGAATCTCCACTAAATCTAGTGGAACAACATCTCAGAAGAGTGGAGCCTATTATAACAGCAAATGGAGACTAAATGTGGAATAGGATTTTCACAAATTAGTGTATGAAAGTCGAGCTCACAACCTTCTGATCCCGAGCCCAATGCCTTGTGAGATACCACCATCTTTACTAAAACCATATCGGCGCATTTTAATCACGTGTTCCATTCTTTCTAAAATGAGTTTGAATTCGAGTCTGAATGCGGTAGACTTTTTTTTGCAGTTGAATGTGGATTTGTATGGGGAGGTGGGAGCTCAGTGGGTAGGGCTCTGGGTTACTGCCACTCATGGGGCCCCTGAGCAAGGCCCTTAAACTCTCTGTGCCCCCCCAGATTTGAATTTGAGACAAAAGCCACAAAAAGGGAACAGAAATAATTCTATGATCAGTCAGTAATGTAAAAATCATGACAAAGTTTATACACCAGCAATTCTACTAGTGCTGTGAGATTTTGTGTGTGTGTGTGTGTGTTTGTGTGTTTGTGTGTGTGTGTGTGTGTGTGTGTGTTTGTGTGTGTGTGTGTGTGTGTGTGTGTGTGTGTGTGTTTAATGATAAAGTGGTTCATGTCACAGGGCGGTGATGCTGCAGCCACCTCTGTAACTCTGTCGTAAACTGCACTCAGCAAAACACAGCTGAAGCACTGTGATGAGAACTGTAGGCTTTTCCACTGATTATCAACTCTGCCACTGCGATGGAGAAGATGGATTAAAGCCGCAGTGTTCCGGCATTTATTCTGGATTTGTGTGATATCGAAGTGCAGACATCATCTCAGCTTAGAAACCAATCATTCTCTCTCTCTCTCTCTCTCTCTCTCTCTCTCTCTCTCTCTCTCTCTCTCTCTCTCTCTCTCTCAACCTTCCAATCCCCCTGACGCATTTTGCCAGTAACACATTGCCATCGCAAGAAGCCGCACCTCCTCTTCTTCTCTTAATACCAAAAATAATTCAGGGGCGCTGATGGAGAAAGCCGTTTTTATCCCTAAATCAGTCCTGAGGAGAGCTTCTGCTCGGCACGGAATTAGACCGTGACCGTCTCAATTGCTGTCTCAATTCAGCAAAACGTTCAAAAACGGGTTCTTCTTCTTCCTTTGCATCATCTTCTTACGTGGAGCCGATGGATGGGTCGATTTTTAGCATCTTTGAAACCGATTGTGCTGCAAATCGGACAGACTCCAGCCGACGGCCAACTAGCATGTTCTCGCTTGCATGCGAGAACAGAACTCTTCCATACCAGCAGGTGGCAGTAGTCTGTTTTTGGCATCCCAACAGGGAAACTGAAAAAGCTAGAACTGGGAAATATATAAGGCGAGCAGCGTTTACACCTGCTGTGACCGCAAACAGATAAAAATGTTTGATTTAAGCAATTTTCAGTATCACATCTTATTAAGTTTTAGAATTTATGAGATGAAGGGGACGATTCGGCCAAAAAAAAAAAAAAACCGCATCATATATCGGCCGGTGGCTGTTGTGATTTCTAAATATTGCCATCGGCCATAGAAAAACCCATTTCAGTTGACCTCAACTGTCGAGCACAAAAGCCTGTTGTGTACATTTCATAAAAAAAAATAAAAATCCATTCTAAATGTGTGAGGTCTGTTTCCGATCATGACACCAGACGATATTCCACCAATCTCTTATAGATCTTTTTTTTCTCTCTGTCTCGCTCTGTGCTCTCAACACGGAGTCATCACATCACTGCAAATGATAACTTTTTCTCCCCCTGTGATTTATTCAGCACTGTGACGCTGCGTTCGGCTGTAATGATCGCCGTCATGGCCCACAGCAACTTTATTGTTGACGTGACAGCAACAGGCTATTAGGAACACGACCACAGGGGCCTGTGTGTGTGTGTGTGTGTGTGTGTGTGTGTGTGTGTGTGTGTGTGTGCGTGTGTGTGAGTGTAGATCTCGATTGAAACGAAGATGCTGTTGATTGCAGTGAGTGTGTGAGTGAGAGCAAGAGAGGTGTGAATGCAGTCAGCAAATGAGACAGCGAGTGAGTGAGTGAGTGAGTGAGTGTGTGTGTGTGTGTGTGTGTGTGTGTGTGTGTGTGTGTGTGTGTGTGTGTGTGTGTGTGTGTGGTGCATGTTAAACCAGGTGAACACGTTGGTTTGGAGGAGGTGTTAAGAAAAGGAAGGTGCTAATGCAGTGAAAGGTGGAGAGATGTGATGGAGAGAGAGAGGGGTATAGAGAGAGAGGGGGGGAGAGAAAAAAAAGAGAGAGAGAGAGAGAGATAAGCAGGGTGTTGGGGGTGAAACACAAGAAATGTGTTGTGTCAGTTCCGTATGCAGCGAGATACAGCTGTTCATATGTTGTCATTTTTTTCTCCTCTCTTTCTTTTCTTTTTTTAGAATTAGATAAAATTAAAGTGCCGCAGAATGGTGTGTGTGTGTGTGTGTGTGTGTGTGTGTGTGTGTGTGTGTGTGTGTGTGTGTAATGGAGGTATTGATGTGGAAATGTTGCTGATGTTTGGAGATCATTAAATTTAGCTTTCTGTAATATAATTTCCTTACTAGCAACAATTAGAATTGAGGGATGGAGAAGTGAAGGATGGAGAACTGATCTCAGTAGGGAAGTGTTTCAGCTTTGCAGGCCATGTAAAACATGTTCAGTTTTGGATAAATGGTTTTTTTTTAGATGTTGGTGTGTCTAATGTGGTGTATGTGGTGTGTGTGTAGAGTGTGTGTAGAGTGGCATATGTGGTGTGTGTGTGGAGTGGCGTATGTGGCGTGTGTGGAGTGGCGTGTTTGGCGTGTGTGGAGTGGCGTATTTGGCGTGTGTGGAGGGGAGCATGTGGCGTGTGTGGAGGGGAGCATGTGGCGTGTGTGGAGGGGAGCATGTGGCGTGTGTAGAGGGGAGCATGTGGCGTGTGTAGAGGGGCGCATGTGGCGTGTGTAGAGTGGCGCATGTGGTGAGTGTGTAGAGTGGCATGTGTGGTGAGTGTGTAGAGTGGCATGTGTAGAGTGATGATGTGGCGTGTGGAGAATGATGATGTAGAGTGATGATGTGGCGTGTGTAGAGTGACGATGTGGCGTGTGTTGAGTGGCGTATGTTGCTGTGTAGAGTGGCATGTGTAGAGTGCCCTGTGTTGAGTGATGATGTGGCGTGTGTTGAGTGACGATGTGGCGTGTGTTGAGTGGCGTATGTTGCTGTGTAGAGTGGCATGTGTAGAGTGCCCTGTGTTGAGTGATGATGTGGCGTGTGTAGAGTGACGATGTGGCGTGTGTTGAGTGGCGTATGTTGCTGTGTAGAGTGGCATGTGTAGAGTGCCCTGTGTTGAGTGATGATGTGGCGTGTGTTGAGTGATGATGTGGCGTGTGTAGAGTGGCGTATGTGGTGTGTGTAGAGTGGCGATGTGGTGTGTGTAGAGTGACGATGTGGCGTGTGTAGAGTGGCGATGTGGCGTGTGTAGAGTGGCATATGTAGCGTGTGTAGAATGACAATGTGTCGTGTGTAGAATGACGATGTGGCGTGTGTAGAGAGGCATATGTAGCGTTTGTAGAGTGGCGTATGTGGCATGTGTAGAGTGGCGTGTGTAGAGTGATGATGTGGGGTGTGTAGAGTGACGATGTGGCGTGTGTAGAGTGACGATGTGGTGTGTGTAGAGTGACGATGTGGCGTGTGTAGAGTGGCGTATGTGGCGTGTGTAGCATGACGATGTGGCGTGTGTAGAATGACGATGTGGCGTGTGTAGAGTGGCGTGTGTAGAGTGGCGTATGTGGCGTATGTGGCATGTATAGAGTGGCGTGTGTAGAGTGATGATGTGGCGTGTGTAGAGTGATGATGTGGCGTGTGTAGAGTGGCGTGTGTAGAGTGGAGTATGTGGCGTGTGTAGAATGACGATGTGGCGTGTGTAGAATGACGATGTGGCGTGTGTAGAGTGGCGTGTGTAGAGTGGCGTATGTGGCATGTATAGAGTGGCGTGTGTAGAGTGATGATGTGGCGTGTGTAGAGTGACGATGTGGCGTGTGTAGAGTGACGATGTGGCGTGTGTAGAGTGACGATGTGGCGTGTGTAGAGTGGCGTGTGTAGAGTGGAGTATGTGGCGTGTGTAGAATGACGATGTGGCGTGTGTAGTGTGGCGTGTGTAGAGTGGCGTATGTGGCGTGTGTAGAGTGGCGTGTGTAGAGTGACGATGTGGCGTGTGTAGAGTGACGATGTGGCGTGTGTAGAGTGGCGTGTGTAGAGTGGCGTATGTGGCGTGTGTAGAATGACGATGTAGCGTGTGTAGAATGCCGTATGTGGCGTGTGTAGAATGAAGATGTGGCGTGTGTAGAGGGGCGTATGTGGCGTGTGTAGAATGGCGTATGTGGCGTGTGTAGAATGACAGAGTGGCGTATGTGGCGTGTGTAGAATGACGATGTGGCGTGTGTAGAATGACGATGTGGCGTGTGTAGAGTGGCGTATGTGGAGTGTGTAGAATGACGATGTGGCGTGTGTAGAATGACGATGTGGCCTGTGTAGAATGGCGTATGTGGCGTGTGTAGAGTGGCGTATGTGGAGTGTGTAGAATGACAATGTGGCGTGTGTAGAATGGCGTATGTGGCGTGTGTAGAATGACGATGTGGCGTGTGTAGAATGGCGTATGTGGCGTGTGTAGAATGGCGTATGTGGCGTGTGTAGAATGACGATGTGGCGTGTGTAGAATGGCGTATGTGGCGTGTGTAGAATGACGATGTGGTGTGTGTAGAATGACGATGTGGCGTGTGTAGAGTGGCGTATGTGGCGGGTGTAGAATGACGATGTGGCGTGTGTAGAGTGGCGTATGTGTCGTGTGTAGAATGACGATGTGGCGTGTGTAGAATGGCGTATGTGGCGTGTGTAGAATGGCGTATGTGGCGTGTGTAGAATGACGATGTGGCGTGTGTAGAATGGCGTATGTGGCGTGTGTAGAATGACGATGTGGCGGGTGTAGAATGACGATGTAGCGTGTGTAGAATGACGATGTGGCGTGTGTAGAATGACGATGTGGCGTGTGTAGAATGACGATGTGGCGTGTGTAGAATGGCGTATGTGGCGTGTGTAGAATGGCGTATGTGGCGTGTGTAGAATGACGATGTGGCGTGTGTAGAATGGCGTATGTGGCGTGTGTAGAATGACGATGTGGCGGGTGTAGAATGACGATGTGGCGTGTGTAGAATGACGATGTGGCGTGTGTAGAGTGGCGTATGTGGAGTGTGTAGAATGACGATGTGGCGTGTGTAGAGTGACTTTGTGGTGTAGAGTTAGGCATGTAGAGGGGGTATGTGATGTAGAGTTGTGGGGTATGTAG
Organism: Silurus aristotelis; assembly: GCF_946808225.1. Lineage (NCBI taxonomy): Eukaryota > Metazoa > Chordata > Actinopteri > Siluriformes > Siluridae > Silurus > Silurus aristotelis. Next base: position 30,441,966 of record NC_139580.1, read on the forward strand.
AGTGGGGTATATGGTGTAGAGTGGGGTATGTAGAGTGAGGTATATGGTGTAGAGGGTGGTATGCATTGTGGGGTATGTAGTGTGGGGCATTTGGTGTAGTGGTGTAAAGGGGGGCATGCGGTGTGGGGTATGTGGTGTACAGTGGGGTTTGCGGTGTGGTGTATGTAGTGTGGGGTATTTGGTGTAGTGTGGGGTATGTAGTGTGGGGCATTTGGTGTAGAGTGGTGTGGTGTGGGGTGTTTGGTGTACAGTGGTGTAGTGTGGGGTATTTGGTGTGGTGTGGGGTACTTGGTGTACAGTGGTGTAGTATGGGGTATTTGGTGTGGATTGGAGTAGTGTGGAGTTATATAGTGTGGGGTATGTGGTGTAGGGTGGTGTAGTGTAGGGTACTTGGTGTAGAGTGGGGTATTTGGTGTGGAGTGGGGTAGTGTGGGGTATGTGGGGTAGTGTGGGGTATTTGGTGCAGAGTGGTGTAGTGTGGGGTATTTGGTGCAGAGTGGTGTAGTGTGGGGTATTTGGTGTGGATTTAGTGTAGTGTGGGGTATTTGGTGCAGAGTGGTGTAGTGTGGGGTATTTGGTGTGGATTTAGTGTAGTGTGGGGTATTTGGTGCAGAGTGGTGTAGTGTGGGGTATTTGGTGTGGAATTAGTGTAGTGTGGGGTAGTGTGGGGTACTTGGTGCAGAGTGGTGTAGTGTGGGGTATTTGGTGTGGAGTTGGTGTAGCGTGGGGTATTTGGTGTGGAGTTGGTGTAGTGTGGGGTATTTGGTGTGGTGTTGGTGTAGTGTGGGGTATTTGGTGCAGAGTGGTGTAGTGTGGGGTATTTGGTGTGGAGTTGTAGTGTGGGGTAGTGTTGGGTATGAAGAGTAGAGTGATGAGTAATTTTGAAGCTCTTAATAGGTGGATTTCTTTTGATTTGTTTGTTTGATGTTTTTTCTCCTTGACTGGTTTCTTGTCTGTAGCTGCAGCTCTTGGAGATCTTGGAGCAAAGTGTTGTGTTGTTTTGCTTCTCTGCATATTTTTCATCTGCAGGCGTCTCACTAACTCCTGAGTGCTCTCAAACCCTGGCACTGCTGTGGAGGGTGTGTGCCTGGTGCCTGGGGCAAATTACACACACTCCAATGGGAGAGATGAAGGAAAGAGTGTGTGTGTGTGTGTGTGTGTGTGTGTGTGTGTGTGTGTGTGTGTATCACTCGCTTTTCTTTTTCTTTCTTTCTTTCTTTCTTTCTTTCTTTCTTTCTTTCTTTCTTTCTTTCTTTCTTTCTTTCTTTCATTCTCTCTCTCTCTCTCTCTCTCTCTCTCTCTCTCTCTCTCTCTCTCTCATGGTAACATTGCTGTGTTAGACTGTTGGTGCTCAGCTGGAAAAAATGTGTACAGCCCCCAAAATGCCTCACATCAGGGTGACACACACACACACACACACACACACACACACACACACACACACACACACACACACACACACACACACACACACACACACACACACATACAGTGTATTCAAACACAGCCTTTATGTTTGGGTCTATACAAGCCTGAAGGCAACGAAGCAACTCATTTACATAGACTGGAAGAACGACCAATCCTCCTCTTCTCTTCTCTTCTCTTCTCTTCTCTTCTCTTCTCTTCTCTTCTCTTCTCTCCTCTCCTCCGTTTGCTGATTCACTGTTTCACTGTGTAACAGTTCCATATTTTTAATATCAATAATCTTCAATCCTTCTATTTTCCTCTTTTGTCTTTATGGCAGTAATGAAAGGAGCGTTAGCTGCTCTTCAGACGTAGGAGTCTGGTTTTAATGCACAACATTAAATTAACGACAGTGGAGGGGTTTTATCTGTGGAAGTTTTAACCGCTGGCGTTGTGAACATGTTTTTCCATCCAAAATCAAATCCTTCACTGTCTGAGCTCAGCGCCAGGTTTCTTCCGTAGAACACAGCAGCGTTCACATGTCAGGTTTCAGCGTTTATCTGCCAAAAGGAAGAGCGAAGTGTCGGCGCATGTAGCCGGTGCTGAGCCCGTTACGAAATTCTCAATCTGAACAAATACTTAGCTTTGTTTTCCTCCATAAAACCATGTCCCCGAAACACGGTCACGTGACGCTCACACTCCTGACTCGAGTTTTCTGCTTGGAGTGACATGAGAGCGTAAAAGCGCCCGATGGATGTTGGTATTTTCGCTACATTTCTTTTTTTTTTTCGATCATCTACTTTCTGTAGTAATGAGCAGAATGTATGGAGCTGAAAAGTCCCTGAATGACATCACTATAATAAATACAATATGCAATAATTAGCATATTGATTTTCGTTTCATCGTCACTGACATATCAAATGTACACATTTCTGTAGGAAGATTCCTTCTTTAGACACTAAAATACATTCAAACACGCAGATTTTTATCAGAATAGAAAAGAATCCATTTCAAGGTTTTTTTTATTGAAAGTTATTTTCGTTCTCTTTTTTTACTGAACTAAAACGTAGCTTTTTGAAAACTTTGATAAATTTGTAAAAACGCTGTTATCGCGTTAGTGTGGACTGTGACGCATTTTAGTCACGTGACCAACAAATGTGTTTGTGTTGTCAAATGAATTTCATAATCTTTTTTTTCATGGAAAATAGTCACAAAGTGCAATTTAAAAGAAAAATGCAAATGGTGACATGACAAATCATGTTTTGACAAAAATATTACTTTTTTCATAAAAGTATTAGCTATTATGAAAATATAATTTTTTTATAATTATAAGAAAAATTTTATGAAAGTGTTAAAAAGTGCAAAAACAGAACATGACAAATCATGTTTTGCAAAAAAAAACAACCTTTTTTTAAATTATAGTTATTAAAATATGAAATTAGATTTTTTTATATTTTTTTGCAAAGGTTGATTAAAACAAAACATTAAAAAGTGCAATAAAAAAAAAAATGGAAATGGTGACATTAAAAATCATGTTTTAACAAAAATATGACTTTTTCATAAAAAATAAATTTCATATTCAGAAATATAATTTCATGAAAAACCATAAAAAATCATGTTTTGACAACAATATGATTTCATAAATATTTCATACAGTATTTGTGAAATATGACTTTTGTCATTAAAAATGAGTTATTATGAAAATATTAATTTTCATAATGATAAGAATAATTTCATGAAAAGTGTTTAAAAATGCAAAAACAAAACATAACTCATGTTTGCCAAGAAAATGACTTTAAAAAAAATTATAGTTATTATTAAAATATAAAATAAAAAGAAACAGAAATGGTGACATTAAAAATCATGTTTTGACACAAAAATGAAATATTTCATAAAAAAATATGATAGTAATGATAGAAAAACAGAAAAGTGACATGAAAATAAAATGTTGACAAGAATATGACTTTTTCAGTTCTGATGATCCTGTTTTGTTTTCTGACTCTGACACTGTGAGGTTTGTTTTCTTCATCTCACACTGATTATCTTGCTTGTACTCGCTGGAATATACATTATGTCGGTTGTGGTGTTTTAACGGTTTATAATCACACTCTTGGTGTCTCCCAGATGAGGACAGGTTCCCTTTTGAGTCTGGTTCCTCTCAAGGTTTCTTCCTCATACCATCTCATGGAGTTTTTTGCTTGCCACAGTCGCCCCAGGCTCAGGGATAAACACACATCATTCACATATTTACATTTGTACAATTTTTTTTACAATTTTCTTACAAGCTACTTTCAGACTATGTTCACTGTGAAAAGCGCCATAAAAATAAACTTTTATAGAATTGAATTAAATTCAGCCACGTTTATTATTATTATTATAATCATGCGAAAAACGCATCTCTTCCATGACATCATTGTGACGTTTCAAAGAGACTGCAAGCAGAAAGTTGAAGCGTCTATGAATTATGAATTATGGCCAGTACAGGGACATAAACATTTTCACACATTTCATTGTGGATGAGCAACTTTTGTAAAAACGATTGGAAAGTTATCGGGATGGGTGTAGACGCAGCCTAAAATCCACTGCTATACTTATTATAAGTATTTTTTTTCCTATTCTAACATTTTGTTAAACTATTTTGTTATATTTGAAATGAGAAATTGCTAACCTCTTCTAAACTTATTGCACTATACTTATCACCATTGTAGCGTTACGATTTTAGCATCACCAGTGATATGGCTGTTTCTAAAGGTCACAGCTCTTACCAGACATGGCTGCCTTGGACTCCAGTCTCCACACTATACAGCAGTCCCATTCACCCAGTTACACACTGAGCGCTCCTGTGCTTGATGAGACACACCCTCACACTCACATTATAGTCATTTCTTCTTGGTGATATTGACCTGTTTTGTTTCTCAGTACCGGTTCAGACCCAAACCTGGTGTTTCCTGTGTGTAGCTCATCCTGACCCTGTTCTGATTTTTGTCCTCGATTCTGTCTCATATACAGAATCTGTGTGCACAAGTCTTGCATTTGCCTGTGAGCTTTTTTTTTACCTCTCAGATTCACTGACGTCTTCAACTGACACTAATTTACTGAAAAATAATCCACCGAATTCTTTCAGCTGAATGGTTCCTCACTTCTCGAGCAGCTGCTTTGTGGTGCTGGAAGCAAAGAGCTCGATTTTCTGAGGTAAAAAAAGGTGGACAAGTTTGAGGTTAGCACTGGGTCTGTGTCTGGAAAAAGGCATAGTACACAGGTGGCCGCAAACACACACACACACACACACACACACACACACACACACACACACACACCTCTTGCCTAGAACCATGTGGGTAATTGTTACCTTTTCGGTTGAATACAAGTGGTGTTTATCGACCATTATGTGAGCCCCTGGCAGTTAATGGCTGTAAAGGAACAGTCCAGTCCCACTCTCCAGTCTATTTTCACCCCTGTACTCTGTGTGAGCTCGCGGTTTCTTTTCCCCTTCCTGCTTTCTCCTACCTTCTCTGTGGGACTCCTCTTCAAACACCGGATGATAGAGCAGCCCGTTTATCTAGTTGTCCTGATGCTAATGGAATCTCCTTCTTCTCCCACAGGGAACCAACTTGTTCCCTCAGCAAAGCCACATTATGCACACTCAGTGATCCTTCCATTCACATTTACACATCGCCATCGTTTCTTATTGTTTGCACTTTTGCCGGATGATATTATTGTATACGAGGGCGAGTGAGGGGGCTGGTCAGTAACGATTGTAAATGTGCCAATTCATGTTCATGCTTACACCGTATTGGAGCATGCAGACCTCCTGCTTCGTGGCCCATCTGCTCTACTGAGGTGTACGTGAGAGGACGGGAGACACAGCCTGATGGTCCTTTTCTTCTGCTTTCTATTAGTGAGAACGACCACAAACAACCACATTTGAATTTCGCACTGGAATAAGGCCATCATTTATCAGTTTAAATATATTTTTTGTCCTTTTTAAAGGAGAGACACATTTTACCCTCCACAATACGTGCTTTTCTTTTAACTTGGCAGCATTTGGCTTCTCTGAAAACCCTCGAATAGGGTGGTTCCTCATTTAGAAGGAATTAAAACGGCTTCCAGGAAATTTTAAAACACACTGGCTTCTCATTGGTTCTAAACAAGGCTCCTTTTTTCAAACTTCATTTCTCCAAAAGTCTGAAAAAAAGACACCTTGTTCAGAAATCTAAATAAGATGATTTGAACGTCTTTGGACTTTTTCTCAAAACAGAGCTTAGGTGGTTTCTCTCAAATGCAGAACCAGGCTTTTTTTTCCTCCTAAACTCAAACCAGGATGGCTTTTCTCAAGCTCAGAAAAAGAATGTTTCTCCAGAACATTGCATGAGGCATATCCATCTCAACTCCAAACAAAGCTGCATATTTTTTATTAATTTTGTTCCTGATCTTTGATCATGACACTTAATTCAGAATGTTGGAGGCAGACTGTGGAAGTTGTCCTCAGGAAGTAGACTGTGGAAGTTGTCCTCAGTTGTCCTGAACTTCCACAGTCTACCTCCAACATTCTGAATCAAGTGTGAGGAGAATTTTCCTCCATACTCCATTTCAGATGAAATAGTGTGGCCTCGTTAAAGCTCATTATTAATTTCTTGTATAAATTGAATTCGAGTGGTGAGGAGATTAAAAGTGCAAGTTTTGAAGAATCTGTCTCTAATCCACATACCCAACTGATCAAAATGCAGACTCTTCTCCTCCATTGCTTCTCTTTATTTATTCCTCTATCCATCAATCTTTTGGTTATTCTCTTCAGAAGGGCTGGTATATGTGGGAAACGGACCGGGGACTCGGAAGGCATGAGAGGAGACAAGGAAGGCATTATGCTGCCTGTGGTAGCTCGCCAACATGCCTGGATTTTTTTCAGCTCTCTAAGTGGTAGTTGGGCAGAACTACGGTGGGCAAACCGGACTGTCTGTCTCTCCGTCAATGCGACAGGCCTCTTTGAATTAAACATCGAAGTGAAACTAAATGCCTGTGTGGCTAATCTCATTCCAAACACCCTTTACAGCCTTTGAGTTTTGTATTAGGCAACTTAAAAGGGCTATTTTATTCACCAGTCAGTCATGTGGCGATAGCAGGTCCTTGAGGGGAATTTGATAGCTCTTGGTTGAGCCATACAAACACGAGGCAAGTGGCAGCGCTGGCTTTGCCTTTCATGATAATCCCCTTATTTTAAAAGAAACTCATTTAAGAAAAACCTCATCAAGTTCGTATAAATAATATACAGTATATCCTGCTTAGGTGGCAGAGGCTAACAGCACTATTTGTCCAGATAACTTTAATACGAAGTAAAAAAAAAATGTCTCTGTGAATAAAATTGCAGTAAAGTTTTTAAGTGCAGTTTTGAGCTGAACTCAGTAAGGACATTTCTCACCAAATAAATCCTAGAGGGCTCAAATAAAGCAGGCCTGCATTACACCGTCACTGAGTACTAATGGATACAGCCACTTTGCTGGAAAAGTGCTCCCTATCTGATATCTTCTCTATGCTATAACTCTATAGCACACATTCGCCAGTTTGGTGAGAACTCCGAGAGTAGCAGAGAGTGGGTCTGACAGGCCAATTTCACGGAACGATCCAACCGAAGGGACAGAACAAAAGCAGCGAGGGGCTGAAAGCATGCAATCCAGTCTGCATCCTCGTGGAAAAGAGGCAAGGAGGCTGAGAAATGCTGTCGCTCTGAAAAGCTGACAGATTTTTTAATGCATACGGACCCCCGGTTTGAATGAAGGCCTGAAAAATGGTCATTGTGCACATCACAATTGACAGCGGGCCCCAAACATGAGTGGGAAAAGCGTCCTGTTTGTGAAAATATTAAAGCTCGGGGACGCGAAGGCCAAGCGTTGCCGAGCAGATCAGCTGTGCTGGCCATGGGCGTGTATTAATCAATGACGGCTGGACTGGAGCTATTCCCATCTGAGCAATAGAAATGACGAAGCACTGCCAAATGCAATTTCAGCTGTGGGTAAAATCATTAGTTTGAAGATAGGCGCACAGAAAAGCTCCTAACCGTTTCATAAAAAATCTCTTCATCTCGGTGTGCCTGCTGCATCTGAGCCTGGTCTGAACTCAAGCTGCTTATGAAATCTTAAACTCGATGCTTTACTCCTGTAGGAACTTCATGTACTATTTTTAATCACTACAACACCAATCCACACCTGTCAGATATTACTTTACAGTCATAGACCAAGCGAGATTCGCTGTTTTAATTCTGAATATCCATATTCGCTCTTCTCAGTGCTTCCATCAGGAAAGTGACACCAGATCCTGAGGACCAACAGAGAGACTCAGGACGAGTTTCAACCCTCAGGCAATCTGGAAATGAGGACACCAGAGAGTCCCCTTTCACAGCAATGAAGCGCTCACCAGTTCCGGAAGTCTTCTGCAATTCGCTTTGGATCTCCGCAATGGTGTCAACATGGCGACCTTTAGGCTGGAACTTCATCTTCGGGAAGAGGGCGTAGTCTTCAGGAGCCGGTTCTGGCCATTTGGGTGGGTGCGGGAGTGAAATCACGTGGATCGTTCTCCGGTGATCAGCATGCGCAAGTGGACGAACAGTTTCGACAGTTTCAGGGGTCGAGATCATTGATGGTTTTCCTGACCTCTCGTCGTCCTCAATGAGGTTTTTCCGCTCTTGAAGCGCACGTGTCACGCAAAACTCCCCCAAGGACTCGTTGCAGCGTCTTCGTATGTCAAACCTATGTCATGCCAAACGTCTCTGTCGCAGATTTGCCCAGTTTCACACAGAATGTCACGTTTGCTCTTTGTTCTAACTTGCCTGCGTGATAAAAACGCAGACGTGTTGACGCTTGTGGGTCAGAATAGCACCAGTTACACCATTATCTTAAAATCTTATCTCGATTTTATTACTGTAAATGTAAAAGTATGTGGACTGAGTGCTGCACTGTGGGATGAGTCAGAAAAACGTTTCACTCTGTTACATCACGCATGTAATATGAATGTGACAAATAAACAACCTTGACCCTTGAACCCTAGCGAGTGAAGACAACCACTACGAGATTTAAAACTCCATAGCAGCATGGAATTCGACCCGATACTCCTCTGAAAACTCCTCTTTGTTCTGAGCGCATCCATGGTTCCTCGGTGCACACACACCGAAAATTCCCTGAGCAAATTCCACTCTCGTCCCTACTCTCGTATTTACAGAAGCAGCAGGATTCGAGAGGCTGCCGTCACTTGCCCGTCTCGCATTATCTACCGCCGCGCCTCCTTCGCCGAGGCCCCCGGGTGATTCTGACAGGAAATTGATGTGTCTCTTCCTATGGAGTCATCAGTCGCTTGACTCTGAAGTAGATCGAGTTCAGCTCCTTGTTGGAAACGAGCCGTCTCCTTTGTAGACGTTCCGTATACGCCGCACACATTTCCTCTCGTACTCACACACACCTTTTGTTTTGTTGCTCTCACAGACGAGTGCATGCGCACAAATACACTTCTGATGTTAGACAGGCTACCTGGTTCTGCGAGCTGCATTCAAATGCTGGGCCTGGCAGTGTTTTCGCTTTGCTGGGAGGCGAATGTCAGTGTCCTGTTAGCAGAGCTGCATGTCTCAGGATGGATGAAGCCGAGTCTCGGCTTTGCAGGTGAGATTCTTGTCTGTGTGGAGGTGGAAAGCGAGACATCGGGCTTCTGCTTTATCAGGAATAAACAGGTTTCCTGCGTACTGGGATTTTTGAAGTGGAAGTTAATATTATGTTAATTAGTGTTTTCGCTTTTTCCTGGACAGGGTCTCGTTTATCGTTTGGAAGCTTTCTCAATGTTCATTTAAATCGCAATTTAAACAAAAAATATATAATTATTGGACAACAAATGTAATCTGTGCCTCTGCTAAATTTTGCGAAAAACATAAGTATAACACATTTTCTAGGTGATTAACTTGATTTGATCCATTTACGTTACATTTGTGGCATTTTGTAGACGCCCTGATCCAGAGAAATGACTTCCGTTTATCTCATTCATACAACTGAGCAGCTACAGGGTTAAGGGCTTTGCTCAGGGGCCCAGTAGTGCCATCTGTGTGTGGCCTCAACCACCAAGCTACCAATACAATAGTAATGGGTTTACATTTCTTAATTCTTAGAATATTTTGAACAAAATAAAAAAAAAACACTTTGTTTTCAAAATTCTAAACATGAAAATGTTTTGTATAGAGAGATTAAGAGGTACACAGGGCGATCCACAGACAGGCAGACAGACTGAATAGAAAAGCAATTTAGCAATTACAGCGATTCAAAATAAAAATGTGAAAGCACGCGTGTTGAATAAAGAATATTTTACCACCGTATTTAAAAAAATACATTTATAATAATAAGAGTAGAGAGGTGGTAACCTAATGTTTAAAGCATTAGACTTTGGATATGAAGGTTGTTAGTTAAAATCCCAGTCACCCCGAATTGCCCCTCCCCGACCCCTAAACAAGCCCCTTACTCCCATAAATGCTCAGTTGTATGATTGAGGAAAAAATATAAGTTGTTTTAGATAAAGGTATTTTTAAGTAAATGTACTAAGAATGAACTCAGAGCTCCAAAGTCGGCTAAACTGCCCACAGATTATCCTTAAGCACAGAGTTGCATGAATGGTGTTATTTGATGCTTTTTTTTTTTTTTTTTACAGCTATTCTGTAACACATGCTAGTGATTGCAATCCAGAGCTTTCAGGTCACGATAGGTCACGAGCAGATCATGTGACCAGTGTGCACTTTGTTGTGTTGTGCAGATTAGCGCCTCAGCAAACAGTGCAGCTGCGTTCAGTGCGTAATCGCTCGAGTGTTGAGAGTGTTGATGGCGCACGACGCACGTCTTTACCTTTTTTGCCACTTGTTGTTGCACCCCTTCTGCTGGATGCGAATAATGACGAGGCTGTAGTTAGGAGCAGGGAGGAAACCACAAGTTCATTCCCCTGAGCTATAGATCTGCAGATATGTTGGTGTTAGTGTAATGTTGTTATTCTGATCATGTGTGAGGAAAGAGACAGACTGTGTCTTTATTTATGAACATTAATCTCCGTGCCTTTGTTAATGACGCTGCGTTAGCATTTGTGTCAACAGAAATTCTCATCGACTAATACGGATCTAAGCGGCTAAGCGTGCTTTCGGAAAACAACCCCAGCAGCAGAGCGGAGAGAGGGAAAGAGAAAGGTGATATTAGTGTTCATGCCTCAGATGTGATTGGATCAGAGCTTTTCTGCTCGTCCTAGATTACACTTTGATTGCCGGAGAGTCGAACGTTACAAAGGATTAGGGATCAAACCATCGTGTCTGTTGGTTCTTTTTCATGATGATTATAGAACTTAGGTTTCTCGTGATGCAGAGATGAACAAAGGATAAAGGACCAAGTAAATAATGAAGAAGGGGGCTTTATTAGAGGTTCCAAGCCTTACAATGGCTTTAATGATCTCACCAGTAAATGAAACAGATGCATTCCTGAGGCTCTTCAGTGGTTCACGTCTATTCTCTTATTCTATACAAAGTGTAAAACTTTATCATGTGTGGGTTCACAAAATTCCCTCTACAGACTCACAGAACTCAGAGAAAAAAAATTACTAACTCACTTCATCTATTTGTTTATTCCTGGTCAGTTTTCTGACTGATGCTTTTTTGTGTTAAGACAGTTAAAGTTTAGTATTTAGGGGTTTTTTTTGCTTAGCAGTGTATAGAACAGCAAATTGTTAACATTTTCTACACTCAAGTCTAAATCGAAAGCAAACTTCTGATTTCAGCAAATGACAAAGAAATTCTTTTCATCTTTCACTTTTGAAGACGAAGCACACAAGGTTTATATAAAGCATAAAACGCTGTCAGAAATAGACTGTTGATCCTGACAGAGTCTTTATGAGAGTTTATGACTGTTCTCTGGTGTCCACATTATTCACACTTAGTGAGTGAATCTAGCTGCTGAGCTGGACTGAACTGGACTGAACTGGACTGGATGTAGATGGACTAAGTTGGACTGAGTTGGACTGACTTGGTCTGGACCGAGTTGGACTGGACCGAGTTGGACTGGACTGCTGTTTCCTATTTTAAAAGCCACATGAACAGTAAATAGAACAGAAAAGAAAAGTACACAATCTCCCTGTAATCTAATAATAAAAGTGGAAATTATTAACAAAAAAGTAATAAATGTCATGATTTTTTTAATTTGATTAAGTAAAATCTAATAATAGAACTCGTTCCAGATAGTTTTACTTGCTAATATGCTATTTTCTTTCTTTCTCTCTCCCTCCTTCTCTGCTCTTCTCTTCCTCATTCTTTCATTCTGTCTGTTTCTTTCTCTCTATCTTTCCCCTTTTCACCCTTTTCTTTTCTGTCCATTTCTCTCTCTATCTGTTTGGCGCCCCCCCCCCCCCTCTCTCTCTCTCTCTCTCTCTCTCTCTCTCTCTCTCTAAGTTCTGGTTGCTGTTTAATCAGCATTATTCATGGGTGCAGATTATCTTTGCTGAATCCTTCCTTTCTCTTTTTCTCCTCCTGACTGACACATTTTCATCTCCTGTCTGTCACATGACCACAAATCCATCTCAAACCATGTATTAGCATAAAAAAAAAAAAACATTGTAAAAATGGCAGTGAAAGTCCAGTTTTTTAATTCATTCTCGGGACTCATGAAAATGTGTGAGTGGAATTATTTCTTCGCTCTTAATCCCCCTGTAATCAGAGTGCACTCGAGAACCATTTGTCAGCGAGGAGTTTCTCTCCTTGGCACACTTTGCCCCTTATTTCTCTAAGCTTCCGAAATGAGGTAACAGTTTAGCCCGTTTGCGTAGAGGCATTCCGATGAATCCTGCTTTTCCTTCTATTCTCCACCCATCTCATCTCATCTTTCCTCGCCAAGTTTTCCCCCATCACCACCTCCCTGCTGTGTCAGTTCTTCTTGTTCCCAGGGAGATTCCAGTTGGCTCTCGATGGGAAGTCGAGTAGAGGAACAGTGTAAAGTTTCCACACTCAGAGGATCCCAGTGCTGCTTTCTCTTTCCCCGTTCCCTCTCCGGAATTGTTCCACCTCCATAACTCGGGGCGTGTGTGGGAAGCAGCTTTGCACAGGTAAATTATGAATGGCAGCTCGGAATCCGACGCTCCTGTCGTGAAGGATCTCAGGAGAAGAGGCCGCTCGCAGCAGCTGTGCGTGAAGGGATCTCGATTTGAATACGGTTTGGAGAATTTTGGCGCAGCTTCGAGTGAAATCCCCCTTTGTACTGCTGCGCCTGCGAGCTTCTCTGATGTGAAATAAACACACTTCCTCCAAGCTATGAAATTCATTGTAACGCACACACACACCTCTCCCTCACCTCTGGAGAGAATTAGTGGAGGAACCGCGGTTCCTTTAACTAATCTGAAATGAATTTGTAAGTCCACGGCACAGACGCAGCCAACGAGCACATGCTGGTTGGAGACTTCTGTCTTTTAACCCGGCACTTAAAGAGCTGCTTGTGATTCAGGTAGGCGCCTGCTAGCCATGCGGTCACTGCGCAGATGCTCTCATCAGTGAGAAAATTGCTTTACAAATGGTATCACAGCAGCCAAGACACAATCCTCTGTTAAGACAGTGACCTGGCTGCACGTTTAGAAAAAAAAAATACGCCCCTTTTTATTGCGACCTATGGACGCTTTTTCTTCGACGGAAAAACAAAAGCGTATTTTTCACGGTTTCAGTAAACAAATATAATTGATAGTACTTCAGGATTATGCTAAAAAAAAGCTATTGTTTAAAAAAAATCCAAAAGATGAATGGTGCTGGATTTTTTTCGGAGCCCTCTGATCAATAAGAGGAAGTTTTTTTTCACGGGACACGAGAAGCCGTACAATGGCGTATTTATATACCGGCTATATCCAGGTTATTATTTTTGTTGGCTTTCGGATGACAGCGCGCGAGATTCTGAGGAGCTCATAGACCGTAAAGAGACGACACAGAGATGCAGGTCACGAGATCGCCGGGTTATTGGAGATCGAACCGCGTGCGCGTCTGCATCATTTTTCATCCTTTAATTAGGAGGTTTTTGTGTGCCAGGTTTGTTCGTTCGCTTTAGCAGGTATGCAGTGTTTGTGTGTGTGTGGGCATGTGTACCGAGGATGTGCATCTCATTAACTGAAGTAGCTACAGATGCTTCGCGATACAATTGACCCCTATAACGATGCAGTGCGATCCGATTTCGATTCCAATTGGGGGAAAAAAATATGATCTGCAATTCAGTATGGTACGAGTTCACTTTGATTTCTTTGGTTCCGACAGACAGCAAATCATCAATTTACTTAACTGCCTTCTGACTTCCGCATGGCGCCTTTCATAAACACGCCTGTAGTGCACAAAATAAATAAAACCAGATGTTCTTTTCCTGTTGCGTCTGCAGGAACTTACAGCTCTACCTCTGCCATGTTAATCTGTATTCTACACGCATCTTGGGACACGTCGTGATGCGTCATGTTCATCCGCCCGAGAAACGGTTTAGCGACGAGAAATCAGTCTACATAAATATTGTTTAGAAATGACGGTTAGCAAACGTGTTAAAAACGACGTATCGCGATACAAACGCCAACGTGTATTTCGATGCACACTTTTTTAAATTCGATGCATCACATCGTTAACTTTTATGCACCGGTAAATCCGATCATCCCTAGTGTGTGTGTGTGTGTGTGTGTGTGTGTGTGTGTGTGTGTGTGTATAAACACTGGTCAAGTTGATGAATTGATAGGTAGCCTATAACCGTCTGGTGATCCTCACACTTCTTCGGTTCCCAGAAAAGCTGAAGGCATCCTGTGATCGGTGTTGCAGCCTCCATCATAAAACCTATAATCAAACACACATAATTATCTGATTGTTGTATTATCTTGTACGACGATGGTGATGATGATGATGATGATGATGTTTCCTACTTGTAATCCTTAGCCTAGTTGTTGCTTGTTATTATGTACACGCGTTCAGTATAACCTCCGCGCCGTGTGGGTGTTCGAGCTTTGATTCTGCTCTAATTGGCTGCGTTTGCCTCGGGTTATACGGATAGAACTAATTAGGTTTAAAAGTGATAATTAAAATGATATGGCATAGCCCATGAAAGCCGTGTATTTAGCTGCAGCAATTTGGGAATTAATCACCTGCAAAGATCCTCCATCATGCTACATATTGCATGGACGCAGAGAACAAAACACAAGTCTGATCTCCGGAAGCCAAACGTTTATCCGAGTTAGCTCCACTTCCCCTGACGGTTAAACGCTAAAAACCCTGCTGAAGCATCCCACTCTCCTTTTTTTCCGTTAAAAGTTCCTCCCCGAGACACGCCCTCGCCGCTTATTTACAGCACGGTGCTTCTGTTGAATCCCTCCCAGCTCCCTGGATTGAGCCTTAAATATATCCGTCCTGAGACAAGAAATCTCTCTATTACTCCAATTACAGGCTGAACATCTCAGTTGGCTCAGCTGAAAGACAGGACATCGGATTGGTGTCAGCGATGTGTAAAATGTGTCCGCGTGCTTCTCTCTCTGCATCTCTGTCTTGCAACTGTCTTCTCAGTACAAACTTTTCCTTGGATATTCCTACAGCTAATTGGACGCCGTTCATGCGGATTTCACTCCGAAACGAGTCCCACTACAAATCACTATACAGTTCAACTCTCAGAAGAGCCCCATCGTATATATATATACGCTCGTTCGGAATGCAAAAAAAAACACCTACAGCAGTTGCTAAACGATTTCTCGGCTTTACTCGTTAAGCTCTAGCAACGCAGGAGACGCGTTCTCTCTCTTGCTGGGATCTTCAGCAATTACTGCCTGATAGGAAACACATCCATCTTTTAAAAAGAGCTAGCGTGTAGCAATTGATGACGGGGTAAAGACGGCTTTGTGTATTAATCGGCCAGGTGAAATTACATTAGCGTAGGCACTCGTTTGTAGCTCGCACGGAGTCTGAGGTTTAGCGTCAAGGTGTGCAGGCTTACTGATGATTGATGTGATTGGATCTCCTGAGCCCCACCCCTCGGTTTAAACACGCCCTTATCCAGCGTGACTCTTCCGTTATAACCACTATGCAGTCGAGGGTTAAGTGTCTTGCTCAAGGGCCGCACAATGGCGGTTTAAAGGTGGTGGGATTTGAACTCACGACCTTCTGAGCTGAAGTCCAACATCTTAACCACTGAGCTACCCGTTCCCAATCACCACTTTGGTTAAGATGTTGGCAGAAAATGCCGTGGTCAGAGCGCAGGGTCAGCCATGATACAGCATCCCTGGAGCACACAGTGTTAAGGGCCTTGCTCAAGGGCCCAACAGTGGCAGCTTGTTGATACTGGGGTTTTTACTCTCAACCTTCCAATCAGTAACCCAAAGCCTTAACCACTGAGCTCTGACTTCCCTCATACCACCTTAATAACACCTTAACACATCAATAATAATCAAATCCACTACAGCGAGCGGCTCGTATCACTGACTTTATATAAAAAAAAACTAAAAGAGCTGGGGTTTTTTTTTTGTTTTTTTGGTACATCATCTAATATGCATTCTTCAGAGGATTATTGTTCTCAAGATTATTGTTTTCAACTCCGTGTAACAGCAACAGCAGCTAATTAAAAACACATAACCCAATAATATGAAGGTTAAGTCTGCGCGCCCAGCGCCGGTGCTTCCTGCAGCCAATCAGAGCCCGTCTTGCCAGGTGATCACACAGAGGGACACGCCCTCCTTCACGTGAGCTCATAACGGGCCATCATTTTAAAAATCCTGTTTCTGTGATACATCATCAGTCGCATTACGCACTCAGTCACGGGTGTAATGAACCCGCAGGATTATTTACTCTATCATCGTTTTCCCCCTAAAACGGTTTCGAGGAGAAATTAAGAATTGATATATTGAGCAGACATTGTTTAATCAAAGCGCGAATCACACAGGATCAGGGTTTGGGCAAAAGGTTTTCATTATCCCTATTGGCCATTATTCAAAGGAAAAGTAGCGTGAAATAGTGTGTGTGTGTGTGTGTGTGTGTGTGTGTGTGTGTGTGTGTGTGTGTGTGTGTGTGTGTGTATTGGGGGGGGGGAACAATGCCTCAATATTATTTATTATAATAATAATGTAATAATTTATAGTTAACCTTTTGATTGACTTTGTCTTTTTCATTTATATCACCACCAGCTATCACTATGATATACGATAGGGACTCCTCCATAACTGAGGCCGATGCGATTCGTATCCGATGCGATGTCATGATTTCCCCTTTACGATTCTGTGAGATCCGATTTCCAAAAAATATGACGCTCTGCAATTCAACATGGCACTTAAAGTTCACTTTTTATTTCCTCTGACAGCAAATAAGAAATTGATTTGTGGAAAAAAAAGTGCCTTTTTACTTGTAACGCACGGCCCCTTCACAAAAACACTTTTTATTGTGGAAAAAACAGAAAAAAGCTGAAATAAATCCAGACGTTCTTTTTCCTGTCGTGTCTGCAGGAAGCTGCAGCGCCGTATACAACGCACACTTTTTTTTAAACCCGATGCATCACATCGTTAAGTTTTATGCCGATGCGAATCTCTGACTGTTACCGTCCCTAATATATTCTCACTGTCCACTTTATTAGGAACACCACCATCTGCTCATTCGTTCAGTTGTTCAATCGGCCAGTCCCAGTGGATCAGTGCATTGGAGCGATAGATACAGGCCAAGAGCTTTAGGTCTGATCTCTGTGAGTTTATTCATGGCATGATCACTGGTACCAGATGGACTGGTTTGTTTTGCTAGTTGGTTTCATAAACTGCTGATCTACTGAGATTTTTTCCGCACACAGGAGTCTCAAGATTTTACTCTGAAAAAAACAAAAAAACAAAAAAAAAACAAAAAACATCAAAAACAAGAGAGCAGAGAGGTCAGGGTGAAACGGTTCGAGATGCCAGGAAGAAGAGATGGTAACTGAAAAGCTTCACGGACTTGCGACCTGATTATAAACCGAATTAGTTTATCGGTATTGGCACGTCACGTAAAGATTTAACAACTTGATCAGATCGTGTGAAAACAAGTCGAAGGTTTTAGACTTTTCCAGGCAGATTGACTACATTAACCGCTGCGTTCGTTCAACTGGCTCATTTCCCAACCCTCTTTACAGGCAGGCAGCCAAAGCGAGGTTGGAACGCAGTCTAAATAAAATCATTTCCATTTGTTTTCTTTAAAGTAGAGATATGAAAGTATATTATTAGCAGGCTAATGACCTGAGTTTCTATTATTTCTGGCTGCTGTCCAGAAATCAGTCATTGAAATATTCAACAGTTTTGGCAGAACTGCCACACAAATACGATCTGCAGTATGATCTCGTGTGTATTAGCGAATACCACGTCATCTTGTCCAGTTTCAGGTATTTGGGTCTCTCCTTATTTAGGCATCTCGGTGGGTCACTAAGATGGATGTCAGATGAACAGACCAAGATGCAGAGAGACTCAATTCCAAGGAGAATTCCAAGTCGTGGGATTGATTCAGGATTGAATCAGCAATTTACATTTGGGCCTGCTGTCTCGAATCGCAAGCGCACATGTGGGTTGTGTGTGTGCACTTGTGCATATAAAGCCGGTATTGCATCGGGTACAGCACCTGCTGGTTTCTAAAGCAGCAATGCAATGGAGCCCGAAAATGGAATTGGACAGAGTCTGACCTTGGATCTCGGCGCTGATGGTGCAAGTGTTAAATCGGGGGCCGATGCGCGTCCCGCAGCACAGCCGAGTCTGCCGGGAGCCGGTGTAATTATCAACAGAAGGCTGCCGAGATAAAGATTTGGAATGAGAGAGGGACTGGCAGCCTGTTCCGCTATCTGAGCCGGGCTGTGCGGCATAGCAGTGGGCGAGAGATGCTGGCGAATTCATGCCAACAAAAGCCTGGCTTTGATGTCATCCATGCCTGTCTAAGCCATGACAAAATGTCACCTTGTACACAAGGCATGAAAGCGCAGCCACGGCGTGTACACGCACAAACGTATGATATATGTTCTAATATTCTCCACCTGAAGGCGCCCTGAATCTGGTGCCGTACAAATGTAGTTTGTGATTTTATCGGAAGGCTAATTTCCCGCCTCGCTCTCTGGCTGTCACTTTGCCATATGCCATGCAATCCAGGTGGCTAATAAGAGCTGCTGATAATGGTCTAAGCCCTGAGTCCAACCAGACAAGTAGATGTCCTGAGGTGATAGAAAACGCCTCGCAGCTTTCAATGTTTTGCTAACACCACGGCTCACGGATTACAGCTTGTGCATGACCGCGACACCAACAGCAGCACGAAGCCTGGCGTCTCCGTCTTCAATAAGAAAGAAAAATACAATGAAACATCTAGCGAATCGGAGATCTTATTAACAATGTGTAGAAGCAGCTACCGGGTTTACCTTTCAGAGACGTGTCGGCTTGAGTGACCGCTCCGTGATCAACCTTGCAGCTTTCAAACTTAATTAATCTCCCTGTCTGCATGTCCGACACCTGCATCTGTCCTCTGGGCTGCTGAGGGACAGGACAGGAGAGGAAGACGAAGTGCAAATAAAGATAGGAAGTGCAATGTGTAAAGTAGAAACCTTGCAGAAAAAAAAAAAAAAACAATCGGGCACCAAACATCACTCCGAATTCCACTTGTGTCTTGTATGATTTGTGAAATTTTGGATTGTGAAGCATTTTTGGAAAATAGATTATCACCCTGGCCCATGTGGCCGCAGCGTTAATTCCTGCTTTGCAGCAGAAAAGAAGCGTGGAGCAGGTGCTGCGAAGATAAATGCGTTCCTACAAATTGCTGGCCTAAACGAACGGCGATGATTGCAGCATAAGAGAAACGCTGCGATATCCCTGATGTTGCAGAAGCGCGACAAACTTCTCCGAGGCTGACCCCTTTGTCGCGGGGAAGGCGCTTTTGTTAGCGCCAAGCGCGGGTCCGTGAGCAGAGAAGTGCTGAGGGCAGGGGAAATTAGCCTCCAGCTGAGGGTTGGCGGTGCAGACCGGGGACAGACGCGGGCCTCTGCAGAATGCCTGATGACTTTCTGCTCATTTACAACCGTGACATTTCATGGAGGGTGGCTTTCAAACGACGGGCCGGCTTCTGCTAGCAACATAAAAAATAGCAGACGTGTGCATGTTGATCTTGGGGGAAAAAGGTCAGCGCTGTCTCAGTGGACCTAATCACCCGCTAGTCCTCTTTCAATGAGTGTCTCTCCTCAGTACACTGCCTTAACGAGAAAGAGAGAGGAAAAGAGAGAGAGAGAGAGAGAGAGAGAGAGAGAGAGAGAGAGAGAGAGAGAGAGAGAGAGGGAGAGGGAGGATCATTGTACCTGAAAACGTGTTGCTTCGAATGAACCACCTGCCACACTGGGCGAATATCTTAGCCAGACAACAATGTTTTTGCTTGCCTCATTAGTTTTCAGTTCCTTTTAACAGACTGTAGAGGGGTGTGTGTGTGTGTGTGTGTGTGTGTGTGTGTGTGTGTGTGTGTGTATGTGTGTTCCAGAGACACTGTTGCTTTGCTTTTCTCCCGTTTCTCCTTCACCCTTTCTCTGTACGTCTTTCTTTCTCAGCAGGATAAAGCCCTCATTACCGTAGACGGGGGCTGCAGGAATTAGCCAAGCGCTGGCGTCGGAGCTGCTCCTCTGGCTCCATCACGCCCGGATAATGGTGTTTGTTTAGCCATTACACAAACGGCTGCTAGCTCAGGGACTCGGGGGCCGATGGACACTGAAGCGTGAGAGATGTGGCAAGACAGACATGTGGCTTAATCCCAACCCGCTTCTAAATGCGATCGCCTTTCGGAATCAGACAGAAATGCTAAGTGTGTTGTTGCAGGCGTGTTTTCCGTAGAAGGAAATTCGGTTTTGATGAAATTTTTATCACCCAAAAGTTGTGTGTGTGTGTGTGTGTGTGTGTGTTCTAGCAGGTACTGGCTGCTCTATTCACCTCATGCTTGTCCACTCAACGTGCATTTCTCCAGTGGTATCTGTTGAGTGGTGTGCCCAAGGCAGCACACTGTTTAGTCTAAGGGCAGACTTGTACTTAATGACTTGTACTTGATGATGAACGCAACAAGCTGAGTAATTAGGATTGTTCCCCCTCGTATGAGTATCTGTTATACGAGGGGCGCTCAAGTCAAATCGGAACTTTTGAGTGTGAGAAAAAATTAGATTTTTCCACGTCCTCCCCTGCTACACTTATCCCAGCGTTTAACTGACGCCTAGAAAGATTCGGCATAGAAAGATTTTGTCAGTATGCCTGAACCATCCGAATTCAACCTGCTTCACTTCGACATCAACGACCGGGATCGTCACTGACGGCCATCTTTGAAACGTTTCCACCGGTTGAGGGTCTGATCACCAGACTGTGCTTAAAGTCTTCTGTAGGGATTTTTACGCCTTTGTTCGCTGTTCCCAGTTCCATGCACATCCATGTACATCCCGAGGAAATGACAGAGAAGCTGAAGCGAGTCTAATGTAGGCAGTATGAGATGAGACACGCAGTCATGTCTCTTGAGACGCTAATCCTGTTGTTTGTTTGTCTGCTAAGTGCAGGGGTGTCCAGTCTTTTCCATAAAAGGGCCGGTGTGAGTGCAGGTTTTCATTCCAACTACACCTGATTGTCCATTGAAAATGAAGATCTGAACAGGTGGAACATGGTGTGACTTGGTTGGAACGGAAATCTGGACCCGCACCCAGTGGCGGATTTACCAGGGTGGCACGAGATAGCAAATGCCACCTTGAGGAAAAAAAAGGATTGCCATCCCAACTTCTACCCCAGCACTGGAATCCGAATGTATAAAATAGAATCAGTTTCTTCAAACAATTTACAGGATTGTCCAAACTTTTGACAAGCGACGTCACATGGCCCACCTATTTGACGGTCATCAATATGCTGATTTTAAATTTGGTTTCTTTGTTTTTGTTACGTGTTTTCGACTTAAGCAAACAAGTACTTGATTCTAAGAGGATTTGTATCTATATAAAGTGTCTTGTTTGTCATTCTTACTAAATGAAACTTGATTCTATTGGACTTAAACTCGCTACAGGTTTGTGCAGAAGTCATGTAACAGTCGTTAAATATATCTTACCATTTCTTTTCATTTATGCCTTTTTAATCCAGATATCAGGTTCAGGTTTACAGGCTTAAATGAAATAAGATGGTAAGACATATTTAACTTCTGATGTGTTCGTCACACGTCAGTCTTTATTTAATTTGTTATAGACTGATATAAAAACGTGTATACAACAAGTATAAATATTATTCATTTTAAATACGTAAATCATTCCTTGAATCCATAAGAACAAGGTGCTTTCAACCAGTGTTGCCACCCCTGATTATGCTCATACCACCCCGTTGCCACCCCATGCCCACACCGGGCCTTTGTGGAAACGAATTGACATCCCTGCACCACGTATGGTGTTCATTCGTTTAGTTTTTTTTTTTATTTTGTTCCGATGTGCTGAAATGAATGAATCCTTGCGGGTATGAATATTTAAAACCGAACACAACAAAAGAACCACTCGGTGACCTCCTCGCCTCCTTTTATGCGCCCAAATAAAGATGCGATTGTTTTTAATTTGGAGAGGGGGACATAAGCCTTTGCTTTTTGTCAGTCAGCAAAGACATTAAAAAGATTGTGATCGTCAGCCTTTTAAGCAGCAAAGCGCTCGCGTAAGTATTGTTCTCAGCCCCTGGAAGGCAGGACCGGCGAGGCTGGAGATAAGTGCAGGCTTTTGAAAGCGATGTTTCATCAGAAGTGGATCAGTATTCCCCTTGAATCTGTGGTGACAAAGCAGTAAAACGGTACTGTATTACCGCTCGCTGCACGCCTCATTGGTTCTCGTAGGCACCGTGTGCAATCATTAAAGCCAGTAAAGTGTGTAATAGATTTCTTCCATGACTTCTTAATTGTATGGAGAGCATGAGGAAGTGTTAAGGAGATGTTTGGAAGCTGGGAAGGGGAGACTTTTCTTTTGCATCCTGTGTGGTCTGGGTGTTTAATTAGCCTTTTCCTGGGCCAGATGTAGCTCTAGATTGCACATGCCCCCCCATACACACACACAAACACAACCAAAAATAACACCGAGCGCCTGTCAAGAGCATGCTCATCTAGAATGCAGAGGATCAGCGTGCTCGGATTAAGCACGCACAATTCGGGATTTTCTACACGTGTGTGTGTTCTGCATCACTTCGCAGCTCTTCCAGAGGGGTGCGAGTGTAAAACCAGATCGGTGCAGCTATACACAGGCTAGCAAATTTGGCGGTAATGAATTTACTCTGCCATGAGATAGAATGTCTAGGTAGAAAAATGATTGGTTTGGCATCAAATATACACACACACACACACACACACACACACACACAGTAGTGCCCTGACAAAGTGGTGATGGATCTACATGCATCCCTGAGCACCCACACATCATTACACCCCTCGCCTCAGGAAGCACACTCGGCTATGTTTGTACACTGTGAAGAAGGAAGGATGCAGCCGAGACGCTCGTGCATTTATCCTTTGTAGCCACTCGTGTGCTTGCACGAGTGGCCCCTCTAGGGGAAGTGTGCATGGGTAGCAGCTGGCTCAATGCTGGCTCCGTTGTCTTGGTGAGCCACGGCTCTCCCTCGCTCCCTCTCTCTCTCTCTCTCTCTCTCTCTCTCTCTCCGCTGCCTCACTCAGTCAAATTGAAATAAATGAAGTGCCAGGCCCGACACTGGGGTAATTGTTCATATGGAAATTGGATTGCTGTTGTCTCACAAGCGTCTTCGAACTATCTGTGCAACCATGTTTTTTTTGGTTTTGTTTTTTCCCCCTCCTGTCAGTAAAGGAAGGGAGACTGCTTGGGCACAGGCGAGCGACTCTTATTTCTGCTTTTCATCATCTACAAATAACAAGGTGCTCATTATCTTTACAACGTCCACTAAGTAGTCGGCGCTCCTGCCTTGTCCCCGTGTGCCGTTCACGCTGCATCTACGCTTTTTATCAGCCATTACACTGATAATCAATCAGATAGAGAAATTGCCACTTGGCAGATGACCCCCCGTTCTTCTCTTTCACCCTCTGGCCAATGGTTTAAGGCGAAGGATAATTTAATAGCTGTGTGTGTGTGTGTGTGTGTGTGTGTGTGTGTGTGTGTGTGTGTGTGTGTGTGTGTGTGTTTGACAGGGTAATATGAAGTCCTCAGCTGTTATTAGGAAGAAGCTATTCTCCAAGGATGAATGCAGCATTTAAATGCATTAGCGGCCAGCGGAAAAAAGCATCCATTACACTCGTGCATCGTGCGTCCATGAATATGAAATGAAACCCTGTTAATGCTCGATGTTAACCATTATCCGTTTTACCAATTTTCGCCGTGTGGGTTTAGCGTCGTCTTCACAGGGACGGCTCAGATGTGACGCGAATGGACGCGAGTTCGAGTTTGCCGCTTGTAGCGTTGCAAAATTCCGAGAATCTTCAAAACTTTCCACTGGAATTAATGGACATAAACTGGGAATGTACAAAACTGCAGTTTGAACTATAACAGGGAACTTACATTTAATTGGAACAACGTTTTGCAGGATCATTTTTTGTTTGAAACAACCAGATTTACACAGGGTTGCTGAGGCCACGCCCCCTACACGCACTGTGCATTAGACATCATTTTTACAATCCTGCACACAAACTAATGTCAAAAAAATGCCCATCTTGCCAAGTATTCACGTAAATTCCATAAATATTACATACAATTGAGTCTAAATGTAAGCTAGCGCTAGACCATCGATCGTTCATCTCAAGCTGTGATGTTCTTTCTTCGAGCTCCTGCGAGACAGTTTTCTGTTCTCAAACAGAACTACAGGACTGGTCACGTTTCTATTTTTAATATTTTAGTCTCGTATGCTCGTCAAGCCTGCATTTATTCGATCAAAAATACATATGAGTGTATGAAATATATGTGGAAGTATCTATAATTGTTCTACTTACAATTAAGTCAATAATTTTATTTTTATAAAAATAAGGTATTGGTTTGCGTTCACGTGAAATTATGACCAAAAAAAAACGTTTCTACATGATGCAGTTTATATCAATTTCAACAAATTTCTAATTACTTCACAGAAATTCCCAGTAACTTGTCAATTTCCAAAATCCACAAGTTCCCATGGAAAGTTTCTGGAAATCTACTGAAAACATGTTCCAGCCCTGTGCAACCCTGGCTGAAGGCATCTTCAGGTCAAAGCTGAAACAGTCAGTGTCCTGTAAACTCATTTTCACACAGTAAAGTGTGAGGCTGTTTTAAGGCACATTTCAGTTATTTTACTTGCAGCCGCCCCCCCAACCACACACACACACACACACACACACACACACACGCACACATATATATATTTCTACGCATCATCTAACACTGCTTTACCTTTTGGAAGGCTTCCATTTCATACAGGCTTATTTAGAGTCCCAGTGGAACTTGGCTTCCACAGATTTTATTCGTTATAAAGCAGTCTGCTCGTGATGTGTGGAGGCTGCAGTTCAGACGTGACGTGATGTGATGTGTAGTTCGAGTCGGTGGAGGTAAAATGCTCATGACTTTACTGATATTTCGTTCTACAGATGTTTTCCAGGAAAAAAAAACAACAATGATTTCTTAAGGACAAAAATCATTCATTAATGAGTCTTTCATTGGTTTCTTTTTCTTTTCTATAAACGTTAATCACTCCTGTTTTTTTTTTTTGTTTTTTTTTTACTGCTAATGAACGTTTGCTAAATTCATCTTGCTTATGCTAGCAGACAATTCTCTCTTTCGTTTTTCTTTCTCCGTGTCTCTCCCTCACTCTCTCTCTCTCTTTCTTCCTGGGTTTAATCTTTCTTCTCGAGCGAGGCCTCCTGTTCTACTGAACAATTATAATTTAACAGCATGAGCTTTCAGGCAGCATCAGTACAGATGTGCCCGGCTCATTAGCTATTAGCTTGTTTCATTATTGCCATCATTTTTGCAGCGGTGTTCGTTTCAAGTTCATTTTCTGATCCTATATTTAAATCGAAATGATTTTTTTTTTTTTTTTGTCAGATTAACCCTTTCAACCCCATTTCCACACAAGGTTATTTTAAAATTGCGGGATGACATTACATTCAACAATTAATCCACACCGTCTGTTCATTTTCAGTTTAATAGACCTGAATAGAAAAGCCTGACACCGGGCCTGGTTTTCTCGAGCTGGATTTCAACGAATGTATTCAGAAATCGGTCATGAGGGCATTTTTACGCAAGATATTTGGTATTCATGAAAATCCTGTCCATATCCTACGGGAGCTGCTGAGATTATGAAAATTTACATATAAGGAGACGTGGTAATATAAACCTTGACTGATGGGATTCACACTGTAAAATAGAGGTTTTGCTCATTTATATATGCACTATAACGTTTAAATAGCTTAATTTATATCAATTACAGCCACAAATTGAATACAACTTCTGTAAAACCCAAAATGAGCACTCTGAAGATCTCATTTACATGGTTTGAAATGTCCTGCTATAGAGCTCCAAACCAATTAAACACCTTTGGGATGAATGTGAACACTGACTGAACCTCCTCACCTTCTCACCTACATCACTACCTGACTTTAATACCACCCTTGTGGTATTATTTTGTGCACCCTTGTGCACAAAATCAAGTGGAACATCTTCCCAGAAGAGTGAAGGCTATTAGACACAGCAACTGTGGGGTTTGATGTTCAGAAAGCACATACCGATCTCTCAAGTGTACAATGAAACAATTGTCCATCCAGCAGGTTTCTAGCACGATATTTTGCAGAAGAGGTTGAACATATGTAGTTTTTTTTTTTTTTTTTTTTTTTATCACTGAACCAGCACAGAAATTGCTTCGATTTTGCATTTGATCCAAACAGGTTCAAGGTCACAGCAAGATCAAATATCTGACATAACCTTTCTTCAGGAAAAAAAATATTTTTAAGGTATGACAAGGCATGACAGGAACGATTAGAGTTGAGCTGCTGACTTGTTTTTCTGATGGAACCAACAAAAAACCAACAAAAAAACCCCAATGTAAATTCACGAACACGAGTGCACGCGGTGCGGCATGCAGAGAAAGGCTTTTATCGACTCGTCCGTGATGCGGCAATAAAATTAAAATAGAAAGAATACAATAGAATGAAAAGAACTTGCAGAAATAACAAAAGGAAAGAAATAGAATAATAGTAGAAATAGAATATTCAATATAATCAAATACATAAAACACGACTTCTCAAAAGTCATCATTTCACACTTTCACCTCGCTGTGAAGCTTCACCTTGTATAGAGAATACACACTTCACTCTGTCTGACTTTTACCAGTGTTGTAAATCTGACAGTATTCACTCACAGTTTCACCAAAACACTGCAAATCTCATAGAGACACATTTGTTGCCAGAGGTGTAAAAAAAAAACCCGGAAATGTTCCATTACGAGTTAAATGTCATCGATTCCAATAGAACTCGAGTTAAAATCTTTGTGTATCTGATTTAAACGGTACTTGAGTATGTCTTGTATTGAATGTAGGTTCAAAGACGCACTCGTCCTCAACACTGAGATGCATGTAAGTAAGAAGCCAAAAACATTTTATTTGTGAGGTTTTATGTCCTAAAATTCATTTCAAATTGTACAATTGTGCGTTAAACATCGACACAACGGCCTCTTCAACACAACAGACCGAAAGATCAGTCCGAAAAAAATACACAAAGGAGTAAAGCAATCTTTTAAATAGGGATCTGCAATTAACAAATAAACTTTACAGTCTCGTGTCTTAAAGTAGAAGAGACATTAGGATTCAAATAAAATCATTTGGACGATTCAAATAAAAGCAAAAGCAAATATTCAGAGCTGATTGTAATTTGATGCACCTCCCAGAGGGGGCAGTATTTCTATTGTACTTAATCAAAAGCTGGTTCTGAAAGATTGTGGACTGTGAATGAGTCCAGAGGTGATTAAAAAGTCGCTCACAGGCAGCAGATGCGCGTTCAGGGAGTGTTCACGAGGTGCGCAATGTAATTGGGAACACTTATCGTCAATCTGTCGAATCATAAATGTAGTGAAGAGTAAAAGTTACTTAGATTTTTGATACTCAGTAAAATTAGAAAGTAGCCCAAAAAAACAGACTTTAGTACAGTAATGAAGTACATTCACTTAAATACTTTACACCACTGCTTGTGCTTGTTGTTAAAAGCGCAGTACCAATAAATTGAAACGTTAAACTGTATTCTGTTATTATAAAATGCTGCTCATAAACATGTGATTTCTCCGTAACATGTATTTCACCAGTTTCTGTGTGTTCCGTTACACATTTCTCCATGTCTGTGTCGCACACCTGCTGCTGGCACCATACTCCCGGGCTAAGAAATGAGACGGCTCGGTGTCATCGGCTTCTGATTGGAAAGCGTAAAAGCTCGAGCGTGACACCCGTTCCGTCACGTCGTCTTATTTTTTTTCTCTTTTCGGCTGCTTCTTTTTGAAGGCATGAAGCTCCGGCCTTTCTGAGATTAAGAGTGTGCAGGAGAGACGGAAAAAGCTTTCGAGGGGCGTCACCTTACTAGAAAAAGCAGTTCAGGAAACGTTTTCGAACATCTGAGAGACATTTGTGCGGCGTTTGAGCGACGGAGATGATTTTACAGAGCTCTAATCACAAAACCTGATCGTCTCTCTCTCTCTCTCTCTCTCTCTCTCTCGCTCTCTCTCTCTCTCTCTCTCTCGCTCTCTCTCTCTCTCTCTCTCTCTCTCTCTCTCTCTCTCTCTCTCTCTCTCTCTCTCTCTCTTTTCCTGAAGTTTGATTTAGGGGAAACGTCTGTGCTACGATTTAATAAAGAGACTTTTTGTCTTTTAACAAACCTCGCACCAAAGAAGCGATGCATTGTAATGAGTCAAAGGAATTCACGTTCACGGCACATAAACGTTGCTTTGGCTTTACTTCACTTTAATTCATTTGTTGGGGCAAATGAATTAAAAATCTAAGTTTATGGAAAATCGGAAAAAATTTGAGCTAATCAGTGTTTTTATTTTTTTGGCTTTCAGTCTCGTTCACTGCAGCTTAATACGAAGGCAACTTCGTCTTCATTGCACACTTAGGCGTCTCATTTCAAGCCCTCAAACCAATTATCTTCTGCTCATTGGATACATTTTGTTATTTCGCTCAGCGGAAAGGGCTGCGACGGGCGATTTTCTCACACTGTCCATTAGGGACCGTCCGTTAGGGACGTCTCTATAACTGAGGCCGGAGCGATTCGCATCTCAACGAATAGCCAGCGATACGATACATTAAAGATACATATGAAGCAGCTACCGATGTGATACCATTCCCCCCTATTACGATGCGATCCGATTTCCATTAAAAAAAATCTGATGCTCTACAATTCAGTATGGTACAGTTTACTTTTATTTCTTTGTTTTAGACAAACAGGAAACATCAATTTACTGACGTCTAGCGCACAGCTCTTTCACAAAACAAGCTTTACCTCTGCCATGTTAATCTGTATTCTAAGTGACCCTCAGGACACGTCTCGGCCTCCGTAGCGCTGCGACTCGTCACGTTCACGTAGCGGCAGCGGTGCTGAGATACGCGCTCGAGAAAGAAAAAATAAATCTACCTATAATATATTGGTCACTTTCTAAATAATAAAAGTGCAGCGCATCTACTATTAATTATATCGAAATATTATTTTCCACCGCAAATACGTTAAAATTGATGCAGCAAACGGCAGCTTGTATTCGATGTACACTTTTTAAACCGATGCATAACATCGTTTCTTAGAGAACCGATCGATTAGCGACCATGTCCTGGGTAGAACTAGAAACAAAATAGAAATATCAGGAGCTTTGGATAACATGATGAACATGATTCTCATATGAATTCTCCACCAGCGATTCATCTGTACAGTTCCTTTGTGTCTGTCATGGTTTTAAGTCAAACTCAGTTCCCACTGCATGGTGTTCCTAGTTTCATGTGCAGGCCTAATTACTGCATTCCTCATCCCAGACTGACATCCCTGTGCGTCACTGTAAATAACCCTGACCCAGGCAATTCGTGTCTTGTCTTTCTTCAGCTTTCCAATGACACGGTGGATATGAAAGTGTGATTATAGGTGTGAGCCAGAATAATACCTGTCTTTTCCGATTCGTGACTGCACATTGTGTGGAAAAAGGGTATCTGTTGATTCTTTGAGTATTACAAGGAATTTCAGGATCTCAATGATCATTCAGGATGAGCATGAACTGAATTAAAGATGGTGTATGTCATTTTAAAAAAATATTTTATTGATACTACAGGGGCTACATGGTAAAAGGCATACAGCACCCCTGGAGGACAGAAGGTTAAGAGTGGCAGCTTGGCTATAACGTGGCTTGAAGCAAAGACCTTCTGATCAGTAACCCAATTGGTACCGGGCCGCACAGAAAGTATACATAACTTACATTATTTTTTCTTTATTTATTATCTGATTCTGAACGATGTTTTATTTTGGAAAATGACCGGATTCTCTCCAACACATCTGTCTATGACTCAGTCTTGATTCATGTCATGATGCCTCGGTCACATGTCTTACCTCCATCCACTACCTTCTTAAAGGGGCTCCAGCCGCTAACACATAATACATTAGCACTAAATTCAAACCCCCAAGAGAGAAAAATTAACAAACAACAACACAGTGGATTCACATTTATTATTATATTTAGTATTTATCCGCCACACCTTAAAGGCCAGTCGGTGAAAATATTGTCCACCATTAATCCGGTCCATGGCGCAAAAAAGGTTGGGGACCACTGCACTAAACTATCACTGGACACCCAATGGTGATGACTATCTTGCATTTTGCTGCTGCAAAAACAGGCCAGCTGCATCCGCTAGTTTGTGTTAGCAGCCCAGTCCCACACTCCGCACCTTGTTTCAGATTGTTTAAGGGTATGAATTAAAAAGGGCAGGCACGTTCACCTGGAGAAATGGAATTTGGAATAAATGAGCTTCATTCTCCAAAGGGAAGAAGAAAAAAAATAAAATAAGAAATCGGCGAATAAAGTGGGGCAATAGAGGGACAGGAGCTTTTTATGGAAATGAGTGTGTGGCTGAAATTAACAGAGCCCTAGGGGTGAATGGATAATGAGCCGTGCACGTGATCTGTGCTGCAGGGAAAGACAGGTTAACGTAACAAAACATCCATCCATGTTCAGCCGCATGGGGGTTCGGCCAGGATTTTTCGGGTTTGACTCGGATGCCCGTGCGCCTGTGGGTTTAATTGTGTGACTGGAATGAAAAACAAAAGACTAAACTGACTGCAGCACCTGTAGAGTTCCTAGAAATATAAATGTGTGTGTGAGTGAGAAGGTAAACAGGTTTTGTGGGTGCCACAATGTGTGTGTTTTGTGTGTGTGTGTGTGTGTGCGTGTGTGTGTGTGTGTGTGTCCTCTCAATAGGGTGTGTGTTTGTAGTATTTAAGTGTCTCTGTGAGTTGGATTGTCTTGTTGTCATTTATTTGTAATGAGATAAGCAACAGATGATTGACTGTGCTTGAGCAGCTGTGACCAAACTAAGATTAATGTCCTCTGAGACCAAGAAAGTGAGAGAGAGAGAGAGAGAGAGAGAGAGAGAGAGAGAGAGAGAGAGAGAGAGAGAGAGAGAGAAAAGGAAAACAGGGATAGCGATTATAGACTTTGTATACTGAGCTAGGCCAAATAAAATCTTGCTAAATATCGTAATATTCTCAATACATCTCAATATTCTATAGAACTATCCTGGATCAGTGGGAGCTCAGTGTTTAAGGCTCTGGGTTGCTGATCGGAAGGTTGGGGTTTCAAACCCTGGTATCGCCAAGCTGTTACTCTTGGGCCCTTGAGCAAGGCCCTTAACCCTTTGTGTATCATGTCTGACCCCAGCTTTATTCTTTCTTCTCTTTTATTTTACCTCAAAGCTCAGATCGAGCATTTGTACCCCTTAAGATTTGAATGGAAGATGTGAAACCTGTTCGTCTTTCATTTAAGTGCGATTCATGAAAAAGTGGATGTCCCTTAAAAGATGTCTGTGGTTTATTTCTCGCCTAAAAAACACATATTTTGTGTTTTTGTTTTGCAGACATGGGAGATTGGGTGCAGGTGGTCCTGCTCTTGGTGTGTGTCTCCTCCTTTTCGTGTGAGGGGACAGTTTTGGAGTTTCCCACCCTCACGCCCATCAACAATGTAGTACAGGACCCCGCGACAGGCCGAGTCTACCTGGGGGCGGTCAACGCCATTTACCAGCTCGACACTTTCCTCAAACTGGAAGCCAAAGCCGAGACGGGGCCTAAGAAAGATGCTCGCAGCTGCACGCCCCCCGTGTCCACCTCCACATGCATGTCCGCGGACCTTAAAGACACGAACAATGTCAATAAGCTCCTTCTGGTGCACTCTGCAAACAGATCCCTGATCGCGTGTGGGAGCGTGTACAGAGGAATCTGCTCCCTGCTTAATCTCAGCAACGTCAATCAGCAGATTTACTACAGTGACAGTAAAGGAGAGAGGACGTACGCCGCCAGCATCGAGGACAGCGTCTCTGTTGTCGGGATCGTGGCTACGTTCCAGTTTAAGGACGACCCGGAGAAAAAGCAATTCAATGTCTTTTTGGTCGGAAAGGGCTACGGCAGCCAAGAGGACAACCCGAAGCTCATCACCACGCGCATTCTGGAGAACTACAAGGAGTGGGTTGTGTTTGAGAGCATCGTGGAGGCCTCCGCGGTCCAGGCCATACCGTTCGCACCAAAGTACCAGCACCAATTCCGCTTTGTCTTCAAAGACTCTGGCTTCGTGTATTTCCTGTTCTCGCGCACTCAGGGTGGGACTGACAACAAGAACTTCACCTTCGTGTCCCGTCTGTGCGAGAACGACGAAGGTTACTACTCCTACACCGAGCTGCAGCTTAACTGCAGTGCAAATGGTATCCACTATAATAAAGTCCAGGCTGCGTATGTGACTGAGCCTGGAAAGGAGCTCGCTCGCACCATGCTGAATTCCGGCTCATACGGAACTATTACGGTGTGGGATAAAGTGCTGTTTGTCGTGGCCACTCCGGACAGGGAGAACGCGACCGACTCGGCTCTGTGCATGTATCCATTAAAGCGCATTAATGAGAGGGTGGAGGACATCCTCAGCGCCTGCTACACCGATTACGGAAAGATTGGAGGAAGACCAGCTGTGTACAGCCCTTACATATCCAGCACTGGCAACCCATGTGCCCATCGACATAGCGTAAGTACGACAGGTATGAACTGGATTAACTCGAGACAGGACTAAACCAGGGGTTTGGTTAACCGATAACCGAATAATCAACCAATAGTTTTTAAAATGAATACTGTATAAAAAAAAAAACCAACATAACACTCCATGTAAAATAGTACCAAACTTTATTACAAAAATAAAAAACAGTACTGAATAATGTGATAAATAAATATGAATATATTAATTATAGGAAGCCAATCCAGCAACCCGGAAAAACTATCGGTATGGATTTTTACAGATAAACGGTAGTTTCAGCAATCAACTATCGTTGCGGATTAATTGGCAAATCCAATGAATCAGTCGACCTCTAGTTTATATAAGCAAATGGTGTAGATAAAGAGTTTACTATGAGAAGAAATGTATGTAATGATTATGGATATAGAAGTATACAAATGGAATATATTAGAGGCGGACAATGGATCTTATACAGATACCGATAGCTAGGTTGGATCGTACTTGCCGAAAGCTGATTAATCAACCGACAATTTAAAATAGTGCTAAATTTTATTAGAAAAATTAAACATGATCAGTACTGAATCATGAAAATTATATTATTAAATATAGCTGCAAGCAGCGATTTAACGAGGTTCAAGCAACTGAGGTACACAAGGTCATAAGGAAAAAGACATTAGGAACATAAGTTTTTTCTTGTAATACGCCTCTGGTAATGTTGTCTAACAGGTGTCCAAATGTCATTGGTGGATAGTGGCCATGTTTTTTGAGATACGAAAATGTCCTTATAAAACCTTATGGCAGATTGGACAGAGATGCCAAGTTTCAGGTCAATCTGATTGGTCAATCGGTTGCATAGCAGTTTATAATTTTTTTCTTGTGGCAAAGCAATGCAATTATTTTTTCTTTGACCAAAGATTGAGCATAAATATTGATATTTATGTCAAAGTAGCCAGCTGATATTTCTGCACTGGTTTGGTTCCGATCGGATAAAAAACCTAGGAATCGTTTGCAAAAGTATGTTTTTAACATAATTAAGAATTATTATTTATTATTTATAAAGGATTTGATTGAAGCCGTCGTTCTTGAGGCAAAATTGCTCAACATGATACATATACCAATTTTCCTGAAGATATCTCATTCTGTTTGAGTTATAGCTATTTTCGTAAAAGTGGCCCCGACTACTTCGAACATTTTGGGGAGCCTTGGCGATGGTGAGTTGAAAGTTAATTGAGAAAGCAAATGATTAACAATCCCTGTCTACTAAACATGGCTACAGTGGTTTTGTTCTGATGGCGTTTTTACCCAACGAATCCAAGCATCTAAAAGTTGCTACAATAGAGTCGACAATAAATCTTGTATGAGTTATGACCAAAAATGTGTGAGATTTTATTTTTTACTGTAGCACCCCCTTTGGCCAACTGGGTTGATACTGTGTCAACCTTGTCCCAAATTGATCTCTACCATCTGGCCAAGTTTCAACTCTTTAGGCCATATGGTTTAATCTGCATTGCATCAGTTTTAGGGCGGAATAATACCAATAATAATAATAATTATAATAATAATAATAATAATCTGTACAATAACAGTAGGGTTTTTAGCATTTAATGCTTGAACTGCTGCAGCCTGGGTTCCCTGACAGGGAATCGAACCCAGGCTGCAGCAGTTAGGGTTGCACAAGCCAGTGCACTCTTAGTGCCGCCTCAAGCCCAGATAAATGGGGAGGGTTGCGTTAGGAAGGGCATCCAGCGTAAAAACGTGCCAAATCAAACATGCGGATCATGAATACGGATGATCCGCTGTGGCGCCCCCTAACGGGAGAAGCTGAAAGAAAGTTTTAATTCTTGAACCCCTAAATAAAAAAAGACTAATAAATATAATATATTATATAATATAGTAAAAACAAACAGTGATTCGACTCTAGAAGCCGCTTTCGTAATTACAGCAGACCCCGAGCCAGGATGGGTTTTTGCCAGTAGTTCCAGCAGCTATCGTTGCCTCTAAGAGAAATCATATGTTCTAAGCAGACGCGTGTACAGAGTCTCTGGTTTAGAATTGAGGTGTTCATCAGGATTCTGCAGAACGAGTGGGATGTTTCATGACGGGGGTTTTCTGACGCTCTAATAAACAGTATGTTTGTCCAGCCTGGAGTAGTTCATTTATTTTTGTATTTTATTTGGAAATATAATCGTCTAAATATATAGAAATATTGTGTGCAGGTCCAAACAAAACAAAAAAACCCCCCAGAAAACAGGATTAAAAGCAGTCCTACGCGTTTTAGGTTGAGTGATGGAGCCGAGCTCGTGTCAGAGTCATGCTGACAATGCTGGCATTTCTGTCTCCTAGTTTTCTTACAGTTTTTTTCTCTACAGTATCGATAGGGTTCGTATTTAATGCCAACGATTCGCCATGTTCACTTCAACTCCAAATTTAACTCCACGTACAGATTCAGATATAGATGTTGGATCATTCAATGTCCTTCTTCCAGTAAATTCAACAAGGTTTTGTTTTAAACTTCTCGTAGAAGGAAATCGTGGACCAAAACAGATGTGGAGCCGAGTTCCTCCGCTCTCCGCTGGCCAGCAGACCGGAGTTCGCCCTGCAGGCAGAGCCATTCTTCACCAAACAGGCGCGAGGTCACCTGACAGCCGTGGCCATCGCTGTGGAAAACGATCACACTATTGCCTTTGTAGGGAACACCATGGGCGAGGTATTGAAGGTAGGTGTTACAGAAGGGAAGGAGAAAAAAAAAAAGTTTAAAAGCGATGGTGTTGGAGTTGCTACTTGGCTGGAATGCATGTTGTGGGTTTGAATGCGAGTGGAGGTTAACTGCTTATATAAGAAGCGAAAATGGAAAGAAAAGTGGCAGCAGCATTTCAAACGTTCGTAGATGCCAGATATAAGAAGAATTTAGGACCTTATGTAATGAAAGAAAATGTTGATAGAAAGTAAAGACTTTTATTTTTGTATTTTTTTAATACTGCTGAAGTCTTGGATGAATTGGGTGCCAGAATCATCCGCGTTCATGGGAGGGGACGTCGTTATCCAATAATCGTGCGATGTAATGCAGAAATGGGAAATGGGGGGCATTTCATATTCCTTTTCATATAATAAAAATATACTGACTTTCGTTACATGTCCCCCCTTCCCTGAGCCACGCTACGCCACGCCACGCCACGCCACGCCACGCAGTCACTGGAGACGGAGGAGAATTGTTTTTAGATCATGAGTCAGTCAACACATTCGGCCGCTACTTTCGGTAATGTAGCAGAAGCCTCCTACATGGATTCTTTATTAGGGTTGGAACTCTGTCAGATTAAACAGGAGAGAGCAGACCATGTCGTGGGGAGAAAAAAAAAAGTGTGGCGTCTCGCTTTCGCTCATCCTGGCCGTCCCGAAACACAACTCGGTATGAGAGAGCTATTTTGGGGTCTTTTTTTTATTATTTCGAGCAGGATCCTGGCGTTTCTGGTCATTAACCGGCTTGTAGACTACTCGTTTAGGGATGACATTGTGTCAGGGATGTCTCGTATACGTGAGCCGGTGTGTGTGTGGGGGTTTTTGGCTACAGGTTGACGGATTTCTCTTGTCCCACGCTGCACTGTATAATTGCGATCTGCTCCATGGCTATTGTTCTCCTCCCACGCAGGTTCATTTGTCAAGCAAACCCGAGGTGTACAACAGGGTTCCTGGGGACACCACAGGCGAGCACGTGAATAAGAATCTTTTCTTCGACAAGACCCAGAGTCACATATACATCACCACGGAGAAAAAGGTGCCTGCTGCTAAACTCATCTATCAAAGCATTAAGTCTGTTTGGGTTCGAGTTCATTTCTTCGCCCGTGGGGAATGTTTGATGTTGCTCTGATGTCTTTTTTTTTCACTTTTTTTAAATGTTCCAGGTCTGGTTATAGGACGATATCCAAACAAAGGCGCTCGGATTAAAATTATTTCGCTGTTTCTTCTCAGATCACCAAGGTGCCCGTGCAGTCGTGCCACCAGAAGACTGACTGCAAGTCCTGCGTGGCCCAGAAAGACCCGTACTGTGGCTGGTGTGTCCTCGAGGGCAGGTGAAGATTATTGATCAACTCTTTTAACGATTTATTATTAAGACTGTTGCACGGCCTCAATATAAATATAAATGGGAGAGAAAAAGAATCAGGTGGATAAAATACAGGACACATTGGGGATGATGCAGATCTGATCTTAGATTGTTTAATAATCCATCATGTATGTCCCTGAACCTTCATACCCTCAAGTCATTCACGTTTCAGTTTGTTTTTGGATCGAATAATACAAATATATATATTTCATTGATCTTGCTTTGATAAATGTGCAGTAAAATAATGTACGTCTTTTTAAATAAGTAACATATTCCTGAAAGTGGCTCTGATTAATAGGGCCGGAGAAAAGCAAAAAAAACATGCAGCAAAGCGAAAGCACATTATTTTTCTGATGGATGTGTGCCGTCACTCACCCGAGGACTTTCTGACTGGAAGCTGGCGTGTTTACAACAATAAATTCTCCCAGTGAGCGAGTGTGATGGAAGCAGCACACGAGCATAGTATATACACTAGATTTGGACAAAAGTATTGGGACACCCGAATTTTCCACTCATCTGCGCTTCTTCCAGCAAATTCAGAGGCACACGATTGTACAGGACGTCTTCGGATGCTGCATGAAATGATCCCTTTACTTGAACTAGGAGACTCGACTCTGTTCCTGCATGTACAATGCCAGCTCCATGAAGATCTGTTTTCCATGGGCTGGAAGATCTTCTGAAATAGAGCTCCAAACCTATTGAACACCTTTGGGATGAATGTGAACACTGACAGTACCTGACTTTACTAACACCCTTGTGGATGAATGAATCTCCACATCATCTTTCCAGGAGAGTTGTTGTTATAATAGCAAATGAGGAATAATCTGATGATCAGTTGTCTTGTTGTCTGTTAGTCCATAATTTATCGCATTAACACATGATTGGTAGGAGGGGAGGTGGAAGTTTAGTGGATAATTTGTTGGACTTCTGATCGGGAAGTCATGGGTTCATATCCCAGAAGCACAGCCCTTAAACCCTCAGCTGTATGACGGAGATAATTGCAAGTGGCTCTGGATAACGGCATCTGCTAAACGCCGTAAATGTAAAGATTTGTTGATGTGACTATAAATTCAGGGAGTCACCAAAGCTGCATACTTCAGTCACCTTTCTAACGATTAATCATTTATGTTTTGGTAAACACTATTAAAAGTCGGACTGTGTAGCGTTCACGTTTCCATGGCGACCTGTAGATTGAGTTCTGTGCCTCATGTTCCCCCCCCGGCGTAGGTGCACCAGGAGGTCGGAGTGCAGTCGAGCTGAAGAGAAGAACGGCTGGCTGTGGAGCCCCAGACAGCAATGCGTTAAAATAGTTTCCTTCCATCCTCCGAACCTCAGCTGCAAGAGATCCCAGCAGGTAACTGTGCAGGTGTCAGA
The DNA here is from genome assembly GCF_946808225.1 of Silurus aristotelis. NCBI lineage: Eukaryota > Metazoa > Chordata > Actinopteri > Siluriformes > Siluridae > Silurus > Silurus aristotelis. The sequence goes on from NC_139580.1 coordinate 30,480,042, forward strand.
GTTGTAATTACCACGCTTATTTTTACACTTCCTTTCTCAAACAATCCTTACAAAAGCTGAGCGCTGCTGACTGTGATTCCTCCGCACAATAAAACCATATGGCGGATGTACAGGATGAGCGGAATGCATGCTGACGTGTCTTCCGAATTCGAGTTAGCAGAACAATAAGAGTTGTATTTACTCACTACATATCGTTCGCACTTTATTGTTATTATTATTATTGCGACCGAGATTTTATCGTTTTTATATGAGAGTGGAAATTAGCCTGGATAGATTTTACTGCGTTTATTGCTGGAACTTACATTTACACCATTATTCTGGTAGCCTTTATTACATGCATTAACAGATACATTTATCAGATTTTGCATGAACAATGCAAGCTGCTTGGTTTTCGTCCCCCCACCACCACCACCAGCACCACCACCAGCACTTATTAACCACATAGATAACTGTTCATTTCCAGTAGTTTTGCTTAAGCAGTGGCCAAAATCCCATTTCCAGGTTGTCTGCAAATGAAACAAGTCTACAGCACATAATTTGTGCAACCAATCAGCTTCGTCTCACTTAACGTATCTCCAAAAACTGATTAATGAGGTGCTGCAGCCGGGCTTTTACTAAAAGATGTGCACCGGAGTTAACCGTTTAGTTATTGGCCTTTTTCTGCAGTAGGTGGGATTTCGTTTTTTAAACAATTATGTGCTCAGATGAAGACACGCGACATTTAAATCCGTCACTCTGAAAGTCATATTGAGCCTCAATAAGAGCTCTGGAAATGTCATCAGCAATGTTCTATCTTGAACTCTGGTTACTGTCTGTGCAGGGACTGAAGCTGTGTCACTGCGTATGTTCGTGCTCTCTTGTGTCTGTGTGGGCTTCTTTTGGAATCCGTTTCTTTTCCTCTCAATGTCCAGGAACGTTCAGATAGGTGATTTCTCTGACTTTAGGTGTTTATATGCGTGTACGTGGTGCATCAGATCCAGGATGAATTCGTTCACCAAGAGTTCAGTGTTCCTGAGGATCATCACCCAAACCAGGGTTAAGTTGATGAATGAATGAATGAATATTTCAGCATGTCGAAACCAAACTGCTGTTTTACAACAATATATGAAATTATTATTATTATATGATTAAATTATATGTGTGGCAAAAGTATTGAATAGAAGTTTAAAAAGAAATGAAAAAATGTACATTGAGAAAGATGCAACCTGGAAACAGTCACTGTTTACAGTAAAAATGTGAGTTATCGTTTACATGTACTGTACGGGTTTTGGTTTAGCGTTTTCAGAATTCTCATGTCCATGGGGGCGGGGCTTAGCAGTGCTTTACTCTGTAATAAATATTGTTATAAGATTAGATCTTCTTATGAGTCTTCACCCATTGAATAAAATCACATAATTAATCGCATCCAGGAGCTGTTTATTAAGCGTTCTTTTGCGAAGAATGCACAAAGAGCACCGTGACATTCATGGTTTTGTCCCAGAGTTCATCACTTTCGTACATTTCAAGAAGTTATATCCAACTCTTTGGGAGTAAATGTAGAAAACAGCTTCTATATTCACATTTGCATTCAAATCCATCACACACCAGACGGCTGGTAGTGCAGCTCTTCATTGATTTGATTGAAATGCATCGCCAGCCTAATAAACTTTTAAACGTCTCCTGCTTTAGGTCGAAATCAACATTCCATCGCTGCCCAGCATCAGAGACTTTGACAGAATCCACTGCACAATCGGTTCGTCCAGTAGTAAAGCGACCATGGTGGACTCGATGGTCAGATGCAACCTGCCTCCCCCAAACCGGCTTCCTCCCACACCTCCACAGCAAGGTACAGCTTTACACACCTGTAGTGTGAAATGCAATGACATCATACACTCATTACCTGATCAGCTCGCACTCTGACCGTCCAATCAAAGAACATGAAAATGACACGCAATCTGATTGGTTAAAGCATCAGCTTCAGGCAACATGGATGGATTTATGGTTTAAAAAAACCCTGCAGTGCTCGCAGTGCTGGTCTTACGACAATACATAGTGTGAAATTTAATTGGATAGAAACTGAAAAAACAAAGCGAAAAAACGCTATGAAATGAAGAGAATAGAGAAATTGGGAATAACTTAATACACATTAATACAAAAATAAATAATAAAATAGAAGGTTCCTTCAGCACATTTCTTTCTCCAGACTTTTTCATATTTTCACCAGATTTGCTGCACATCATTTTGACTCCTTGCTGTTTATCTAGACCTTTCCTCCTACAGTCAGAGAACTCTACCACAGTTCAGGCTCTGAACACACATCACTGTGTGAAACTACAAATCACTCTCGAATCCCTCTGTCTAAAGTAATAGCTCTGTTTCTCTGTGATTGATTACGCCACTGTAGTGTCTCTGTGAATGTCTGGTGCTCGGACGAAAAATACTGCTTCAACCTCAAATGAATTAAACTCTAATTCTATTGACAGATCATTACCTACTAAATACATTCATGTGATTTCTATATTTCTATTCCTTTATATTTGACCAGTGGCGGGAATTAATCCACCTCTTAATCCACCATCATGCACAATTATAGAAACCATTCATACAATACAAAAACACAATATAACAACGTGTGGCATTACAGAGAGACGTTTCACATATAGAGGTGAAAACCATTTTACTAAAACAACAAACCCAGTTACACTCCAAACCTCTACACTACAACCACAACTGTGCACCTACAACATCTGGAGCAGTTCACAATCAATATTTGTCTAATAACATGACAAAAACATAAAAAAAAATAAAATCCAACCTACTCACCAGAGATGCAGACTCATAATGTGCAGCGCCCCCCAGAGGCTGTAATCCAGTGGTACCGCTCGTATTCACTGGTCTGGAAGTGGAGAACAAACCCTTTCCCGGGCTGAGGCACGCTAGCTAGCTTCAGGGTTTACTGACCTCCTCACCATGTCTCGCTTTTCTTCACAATGGATTTTTAAGTATGTCCGAGACCAAATACATTTCTCTTCCTCTGTAGGTGTAAAAAAATCTAACTCGGATGTATTAACGTGTGCAGAGCTACACACGTGTTTTACCATGAAATCTGATTGGTTAAAGAAACAGAGCTGTTGGTAATATTCTCGATGGTAAAAGTCCAGCAGTACTGACTCTGAAGGCTCTGGGGAGATTAGATTCACATGACAGCACATAGAGGCTGAAATCTGATTGGACAAAAAATCTAACATCCACATACACGTACTGAAGCAGTGCAGCCGAGAGAAACTCTACAACATGAAGAGAATAAACTGATGTGAATAAATTAATACAATTTCATGGAACAAATATTAGAATTTAGTTTGTAAATGTAGGTCAGTGTTTCTGATAGTGTTTAGACCAGCAGAGAAGGTTTTACTGTCCCTGACCGCCTGCTAATGCATTTCACTTGGATTGTCTTATATTGTTCCTTATTGTGTGACGCGTCCGTGAGCTGGGTAAAGGTGCTATATAATTAAAACATATTATTTTTATTAAAAATATGATGAACCATCTTATATTCAATGTACACTATACAGACAAAAGTATTGGGACACCTCGCTTTTCCAGCCTATGTGGTTCTTCCTCAAACTAAGTAGAGAAGTTTGGGCTCTGACATGAACTTCAGTAAAAAGTAGTCATTACTACTACTGTTTAAGTGTCACGCTGGTAACTGAACCTCACTTCATATTATTATATTCATATTAAATTTATATATGAATACAAAAGAATAAAAGAATGTCACCTAATGATTGTATCAGGCTGATGAAAAGATGATGATGATCAGGAACGTCTCAGTTTTCCCTCTGTCTCATCCACGTTAACCCCAGACTTCTTGTTGCCTTCTGCCGTGCTCCCTATTAGCTTTGTAAATAAGTCTGTAGTGCGCGAGCCAGGAAATGATACACCAGCGGTATTTTAAAAAGCCGCGCAGTGACAAAAAAACCTGGTGACGGTCTGAATGTGAATCTAAGAAGTCGGCAGTTCAGATATTTGTGTACAAAATGGTTGAAAGTAAACGAGTGAAAGTTAAAAGTGAAGTAAAATACTGATACCAGAAAAGTCGACCTCCATACAGTAACGCAGTATATGTACTTCATTACTTCTCACGTCTGCACAGTTGTAGAAACGTTTCTCCAGAACCCTGATGCTTCATAAAACAGCACAAAACTAAGCAGTAAAAAAAAGTTTTCGCAGCCACATAAAGTGCGTCGTGTGCAACGTGTTTGATAAAATAAATTATCCTTTTAATAAAACTAGGAGAACCAAATCCAGCTGCACACAGCTGGCTTCTTGAGCCTATAGTTTAAATGGGTTGGAGTGGAAGATCTCCTGCTATAGAGCTCGGAACTCAACCCTGAACACCTTTGGGATGAATGTGAACGCACTTGAACCCCAGGCCTGGAAGATCTATACAAATCTCTACACACACTCCAAAATCTAGTGGAACATCTGGAAAAGTGGAGGATATGATGAGAGCAAAAGGGGATTGAAAGTCGAATGGGATGTTCCACATGCCAGTCTTATGGCCAGGTGTCCACAAACTATGTAGTGTATTTTATAGAATTAAGATTTATGGAATTAAACATTATATTTTATTGAAATTTTTTTTTTCTAATAATCTATAAGTAATAATGATGAATAATTGCTGATGAGTAAAGTGAGGTTTGTGTCCTGCGTGTCTGTGTGAAGATTCGGTGGCGGTGCCGGTGAGGATCTTTGTGAACGACAGCGTGGAAGTGGCCTCGCGCGACTACGAGTTCTACGACTGCGCGGCGGCGGTGCGCAAAGCGGAAAACACTCCGTGAGTGGCTTCTTCTCTCTTCTCCCCGTGTCAGCGAGTGTGTCACCGTTTTGTGCTGACGCCGAGCTACAAAGTGCACGTGTGCGTAATGAATACGAGCATCCGCGCGAACCAGACTGGCTTTTACTCATAAATCGTGATGCATGAGTGATGCTGGAATTGAATTTGCTTCTGGAGTAAGATTTGCTGTTCTTTTTTTTTTTTCTTTTTTTCCCCCCACCTTCATACCCTCAACAGGAAATTGCTTTCGTTTCCTATTCATTCATCAAAACCTAAAGTCAAACTCTTGGTTGTTGTTTTTTTTTTTTTTACTTTTCCATTTGTTTCTTTTTTTTTTTTTTTAAGCACTCCGGACTGTAACTGATGAATGAGCTTTATTTCCTCGGAATTGAAAAGATGCGTGTTCTCCTCTAAATTCACACACTGCTAAAAAAAAATTTAATTATGTACCACTGGAGTCTCTCCCGGTTCTGTCTAAACGTGTGTGTGTGTGTGTGTGTGTGTGTGTGTGTGTGTGTGTGTGTGATTCCTTGTTCTCTGCTCCACCCGTAGCTGTATAGCGTGTGTGAGCAGACCGTGGGCGTGCCAGTGGAACACTGCTGATCACACGTGCTCGGATATGAACGATGCCGAAACGGGGGCCAATATAATTAAACACAAACAGGTGAAAAAACTTCTCAACCTCATTCACTCATTTCTGTGTGCAGGACAACTGTTTGCGTCCAGGGATTATTGCTGTGATCAGCAATTATGATCAGATTATAGCGCAGGGACTTTCTGTATGAAGTTCTACATGTTAGAGTTGTTGCATGAATAATATAATATTCTGGACTCGGAAAGAGGATTTCTGGCTTGTAGGGAAGATTCGAAGAAAGATACCTGAATTATTTGGATCATTTTTCTATCCAGGAATAAACAAACTTTAAAAAATATATTATAATGTTTTGAAATATGATGTTTTGGTGTGTGTGTGTGTGTGTGTGTGTGTGTGTGTTTAAAATGTCTTCCAGACAAAGAAATGTCCACGATTTGAAAACCCGGATCCCATCCTCATCCCAGTGGGATATAAGACTCGCATCAGTTTTGAAGGAGTAAATCTGGAGCCCTACAAGGTGAGCTGTGACTCTCTGGTGATTCCTGGTGAACTTTATTTTCTTCTTTAAAAATCAGGCTTTGATCTGATCACCTGTGTTTAGTGAAAGTAGCACAGTGCATGAAGTCATTCAGATACAGGTTCTAGTGATCTCAAGCACCTTGAAAATGGTCTGGGTTCTGGTACCTGATGAGCGGGTTTGAGTAGTTCAGACCAGGAGTCGCCCGCAAGGACCACATGAGTCGCCTTTTCTAAAAATAGCTCACCATAGCGCCACTTACCAGTGAGCTGCATCAAACTGTCTTTTTGTTGCTATTCTTTTTTAAATCACACTTGCATTGGTGTGAATTTGAAAATAACAATATAAAAATATAGATGACTAGATATAGATTAATATCATTCATTATTAATAATAACATATCATTAAAGGTAAATAGAGCAAATCTGTTATTTCAAAACTTGTGTGTTATTTTGACTTGTGTGTATTAAACTGGTAGCCCTTCACATTAATCGGTAAAAAGTTTAAAAAGTTTGGTGACCCCTGGTTTAAAAAATCTATCGATACCGAAGTGTGAACATCTATTGAGCAGGCAGACTGGGTCAAGCTGAAAAACAGACTACAGCAACTCAAATAGCTACTAATTACAACCAGGACGAGCAGAAAAGCAGCTCAGAATTACATCATTTTCTTTTTACATATTGCTTTTTAAACAGCACATGTTATACATGTTATACAGCATGAAAAGTCGAATGCAGAGGTACATCAAGCTTTTTTCCCAAACCCACACAAACCCCCCATTTAACACGAATCCCCCACCCAACAAACTCCACCCAACAAACTTCACCCAACAAACTCCAGCCATCATTACCCTATCTAACAAAACTCTACCAATCATAACCCTGCCCAACACACCCCAATAACCATAACACTGTCCAACAAACCCCACCCATCATAACCCCACCTATTATAACCCCACCCATCATAACCCTGCCCAACACACCCCAATAACCATAACACTGTCCAACAAACCCCACCCATCATAACCCCACCTATTATAACTCCACCCATCATAACCCTGCCCAACACACCCCAATAACCATAACACTGTCCAACAAACCCCACCCATCATAACCCTGCCCAACACACCCCAATAACCATAACACTGTCCAACAAACCCCACCCATCATAACCCCACCTATTATAACTCCACCCATCATAACCCTGCCCAACACACCCCAATAACCATAACCCTGCCCAACAAACCCCACCTATTATAACTCCACCCACCATAACCCCACCCATCATTACCCAACCCAACAAACCCCACCCATCATAACCTACCCACCATTTATAACTTCACCACTCATAAATGACCCACTATAACCCCACCCATAATAACCCTACCCAACAAACCCCACCCATCAAATCACCCACAAAACTCCCCATTCAACAAACACCAACATAATGCCACTCAACAAAACCATATCCATGCCCCCAGTAAAGTTATAATCTATTAATTTCAAACATCTCCTTGTTGGAGAGAGTTCACCACAGTGAGCCGTGTTCCTGACCATCACAGCAGCACTGCAGTCGCACCATCTGCACTTTGGAGAAGCAGATAAATCATTTTTATGTAAATAGAACATGAAACTGAACTTGCAGAACCAAATTTTTCATTAATCCTGGTACAGGAAGTCATTCACTTTAGGGAGTTGTGAGTAAATGTGCTTTAATAAGATTCTACTCTGAATTCATTTTAATTATCATAAAGTTAAAGACATTTCAGGTGCAGAAGAAGTTTTAATCTCTGCATGTTTTTGATTTATAGGTTTTTCTGTGCATAAAGCAAAAATATAATCTTGACACTTTTTAATAGACCAGTTTATTGCACTTGTAGCTTCTTTACGGAATTTCTCCAAGTGCGTTGCTCCGCCCGTCCATTCGTCTGCAGCGAGAAAGGATTCGATCCCGAACCTGCCCCAATACGGCAAAGCGAATACGCCGTGTGTTCTGATGTTTACTGAAGAGTTATTTTGTGTTCACACATGCAGGGATTTTACACACTTTGATAGATTTTCTTCACATTCAGAATAGAAAAAAAAAGCCAAAGCGAGAGCGTCACATCAGCGTGTCATTCAAGCAGAGAGCTGAAAAACAAAACACCAGCACGGCTGCCGATCATCCAGGATTCACACCGCAATTGTTTCACCTAATGTAAAGAAAAAGAAAGTTTTGGGGAATATCTTTAATGTTTGTTCAGCTCCTACTGAAAATATAATAATCAAATATTTCTACTTTCACACTTTCTAAAGAGATAGAAACCAAATCTAGTCATTCTGACCAATCAGCTCTCTGACTCCGCCCCATTTCCAGTTTTTACTGAATGAATAGTTTGAGGATGAGGATGAATAGAATGTGAATTGGACACGGACTTTTCAGGTCCTAGTCCTCCTGAGCCCCTCTGATCGATCGCTCCATTGTCGTTTTTTATGCTCTCCGTCTTCTCATGTTGCTCTCAGTGCTGATTAGTGCGGTATCAACAGTGTGAAGATCAACATCAGTACACACTCTGTACATGCAACTTCACCACATACAGTATTCATTCACAGGGCAGAGAGTTCACCATCGGTACAGACCTCATGAAACAGTTTGAAGATGACGTGAAAACGGAGGAGGGTCCGTTTTTCTCTTTCAGTGGATACATGGTGAGTAAAACCGCTCTCGTTATGCCGATCGTCCTCTCGCTCTCGCACACACACACACAATTGTAATTACATTATTATATGCCCGCCCACTCACACACACACACACACACACACACACACACACACACACCCATTATTAGTATATGCCACTGTATGTGTAGGCAAAATGGTTGAAGTGAACCTTTGATTGATTGTTCTGGTCATTAGTATTCTCGCTGGCTGTCACTTAGCTCGTCTACTCCAGGGATATCATTATTCTGTCACTGTGGCTCTACTCAGTTTGACCCACTGGAGCTCAGAATATATAAAGATTCTCTTCATTCACACAGTTTGCAATGATTATTAGTTGTAGTATTAGTATTATTGTTTACCAATTGTTGTGTTATACCACTTCAGATGCAATCGATCAGCCGAAGACAGAACTATAATTCTGTAATGACGGATTCGTGAACTAGTGTGTGATTGTATAAATAACCCAGAAAAGTGATTCTATAAAAAGACTTGCGTTGATTGAAAATGTGGAACAGTTCGAGAAAATACTTTACAATCAAAAAAGAGCACTAATGAGTGTCTGTTCTTATAATAAAATAAACACCTTGTCTGTGGAATAAATGCAGCAAAGAAACATCTCCAAAGCTATAAGGGGGGTGTGGGGGGGGGGATTGGCGATCACAAATGCAGGGATTTCATCACTGCAAGCCGTCAGTTGTTGTGCTACGAAGACGCCAGTAGGCGTTCGAACCAGCAGTTGCCATAGTAACTTTGACCCGTTGGTGGCGTAACTAGAATTCCAATTTTGATAACAAATCCGTTTTCTTTGCCCAGTATTTTCTTTAACCTTTTATTATTTCTGTTATATTATTATTTATTTAAAAGAAACAAAACCAATGACCCAATATGATCATTTTCCGTTTTGGATTCAATACCCACGAGAATAAGCATGAACGCATCCTTAAACCAACGCATCAAATTTTCACCCCAGAGTTTCTCAGTCAGGCTGAACTGCAGTAAAAGCGATTTAAGCAGTCCAGGTGCCGAGTGAAGGACACGCCTCCATTGTCGTAAAAGCATGACTTTTAGATCACTGCACCCCCTGTTGGTTAAAGCAGAACTTATTTCACAGCTCCTTTTATCGAACGACTGTCTGACTTTCAAAGTCTTGGAGTGTGGCAGGGAAGCGGCGTGGAGCAGCGTGGAGCAGTGCACCACGAGAACAGGCCTGGAGCATCGATTCTCTTCAGCTCTGTTTGACTCGCTGCCAGATGCATTTCCAATGAGAGAGCAGGAATTTGAGAACAGCAGCGCGCCTACAGATATTACCAAAAAAAGCAATTCCTCGAGTGTGACTATTGTGACACAAAAAAAATATATGAATGGTTTTGAATATTATTCTTTATTTTATAACTGATATTGACAAAGCAGATAAAGAGGCTTCTGTCTACCATAAATCTCAGATCAGTGGAGTGTCGAACTTCTGCAGGTTTCTTCCATCTCTACACAATATCTCTGGAGCTAAAATCAGGTCCTTTGCCATTTCTCTTACCAAGGCCTTCTCTCCTGATTGGTCCAACCCACTTCCCAGGAAGCTTCAGTGCTTTTAGAAAGGGTTTGTAGCCTTCACCAGACCTGTGCTTGGACACAAACCTGTCCCTCAGTTTCTGTTTACCTCATGTTTCAGGTGCTGCTCTGACCTGCATTTTTAGCTGTTAGACCTTATCCAGACAGTATGTGCTTATGTAAATCATGTCAACTGAATTGGTCAAAGCTGGACTCCAATCAAAGCATAAAAACATCTCAAAGATCTAGATCAAATGATCCAAAATGACCCCAGATTGTTCGGATAAACAGGTTGCACCAGGGACAATACTATAGAGATGAAACTTGGGTATATTTGAGAGTAGACAATTTGCAGCTTGTATACAGTAGAGATTTACTGTCCTCTGAAAATAACAGTCATTATTGTCTAAGAGGGACCATGATGCTGCCGCCACCATGCTTGACTGTAGGCAAGACACATTCAGCCTCTGCACCTGACGCACATCACGAGGACTCGACTTCTCTGATGGACCCTTGTGAGGTCTGTTCTGAGTGGAACCCGTCTTGGAAAACCTCTGTATGATCCTGAACACTGTACTGTAACTCAGTTTCAGGGAGATACTGATCTTCTTACAGCAGAGGCGTCTTTGTGGAGAGCAACAATTCTAACTCTCAAATCTTCAGAGGCTCTTTACCATGAGGTCCATGTAGAATATCCAGTATGAAAGAATTGGACTTAACCTACAGCTGTTATCACTGAGGGTGCACTCACTTTTGTTGGCAGGTATTTAGACCAAATTTAGCTGTATGTTGTTATTGTGAGAGGACAGTAAATCTGTACAAGCTGCACATTGAATCCTCTCGAATTTATCCATGTTTTATTTCTATGTCCCTTCAGAAGATACTAAAATGTGAGGGGTGCACTCACTTTTGTGAGATACTGTATATGCATTTGTAGAGCATCACAGATCTGGTTTCCGCTCTGTGGTTATGTACATTGTGTAGACCGACGTGGAAAAACGACGGGACCTGAATACTCTGCACTGTGTACACACACGTGGTGTAAACGAGACTCATAATAATAAGTTATAATAATAGTAACAGTATGGATGAAATTCTTTCTGCTTTGTCTCATAGTTTTCATATGATAAAGCTCAGGAGACCAGCATCCTGTTCCACATTAAAGACAAGCACATGGAGAAGAAGATTGACAGCACACTGAATGGTAGATTTTGCTCTCTGTATAATTGTTCGTATTGTTCTTGTAATCTTTTGTTTTACGGGAATGAGTCTGTGTATGTTTTTTTGTTTTCTGCAGTAACGCTGTATAACTGTTCTCTGGACCGGGAGGACTGCAGTTTGTGTAAGAACACAGACTTTAAATACAACTGTGTGTGGTGCACCCGGTCCCGATCCTGTGTGTTTCATAAACTGTGTCCCAGCGATGAGGAGCAGGAATGTCCAGACCCTGTGATCTCAGCGGTGAGTTTCCAGAAAGTCTTTAGCATTTTTTTTTATCAATTTCTTTTGGTTGTTTGATATTTATGCACTGCTGGACAGATAACTTTCAGGGTTAAAGAGACCTGAGTAAACGTATAGGCACCTTAATGCAAAACATACTCCATTACAATTTAAATATCACCGATTCCAATAAGATTTGAATATCTGAATTGAACAAGTACTTGAGACCCACTCACGAACAAGTCACGTCTTAGTGAGAAGCCAAAAACGGTTCATTTGTGAGGTTTTGTTTTCTAAAATGCAGATCAAATCGTACACCTCATTAACACTGCATTACCCATCAACCTCCTCTTTAACACGCCAGAATGAAACAACAATCAAACAAAGTATTAAAGCAATCTTCAAAATGGTGTGTTCAATTAACAAATGAAATGACGGTCTCATGTCACAAAGTGAGACAACTCTTAGTATTCATTGGTCAAATAAAAGGAAAGTAAATCATTTTCATTAAAGTAAAACCAAATATTCAGAGCTGACTGTGACTGAATGCGGCTCTCGGTCTCGAAGGGGCAATATTTTTATTCTACTTCAACAAAATCTGGTTCCCAAAATTTCACTCAGAGGCAGGAGATGAGGGTCAGGGAGTGTTGAGCTTTACTTTAACAGAGGAGCAAAATGTAACAGATAACAGTCATTGTGTAATTAAAATTTAGTGGAGTAAAAGTGCATATACTAAACCGTAATTGTAGTTGAGTGAAGAGTAAAAGTTACTTTTATCTTTAAGTACAGCAATGAAGTATGTTTACTCAAATCCTTTACACCACTGCTCAATCCACATCTCAAAACTGCTCAGCTTTCAGTTTCAGCACGTTTTATTGACATTGTAGGATAAAATCCAGTGTCGGATTTCTGTTCATAAGAACTGTCCTAATGCTCCACTTCCTCTCCACGCCTCCTCATTTCCTTTCAGATAAGTCCACGCTACGGTCCACTGAAAGGAGGCATCTCAGTCACCATTAAAGGCTCTAACTTGGGCATTCACAAGGACGATATCAAGAGCATCTCTGTAGCCGGAGTTCCCTGCATCCACCAGGAGGAGAAATACTCCGTTTCAACCAGGTGATGTTTCAGAGACGCTTCTGCATCATCAAACTCAGTTTGTAAGGTCCTGGTCTTTTTGGTTGAGCCTTAGAGCTCAGGGACGTGGCAGCAAATCTAAAGCTGGGTCGAGATTTTTTTTTTTTCTTCTCTACAGTTCCATTGTTTTAAAGTTTTACCAAACGTACTTTTTCTTCTCTCTGTCGTGCGCTTTGCCGAACCGTCAGAAGTGTATTCAATATTCAGGTCTTAAGCTGAGAGGGAAGAAAAATGGCAGCCGAAAAGATTGAAAGCTGAAGCAGTAATTCGGGCTCTAACCTGTCCTCTACCCACGGGCTGGGATGTGCTGCCGAGATCCCACACTGAGCTTTTAAGCTCACTTACACTGCTTATGTCCAAGGGTGGTCCAGCTTTGTGTTCGCTTGGCTGCTAACAAGCCTCTCAAGTCCTGAGGACTGTGTGTGTGTGTGTGTGTGTGTGTGTGTGTGTGTGTGTGTGTGTGTGTGTGTGTGTGTGTGTGTGTTTGTGTGTGTGTAAGAAAGAGTGCTCCAGGCATTATTCAGCAGGGTTTGGCATCAGCATGGTGCATACACATTCACAGCGCTTTGAGCCAAAGGCCTCAGTAGATCTCACCAGGTGGAATCTACTTTCCTGAGTGAAACCCTGAGATCTGGAGTTCAATGCTGCATCAGGACACACCGGTTGCACCGTTTCTTCAGAAGTGCTGTCAGATATACAGCAGAGGAAATACCAATAAATCAGGATGGAAAAAAATAATAACTCTGACTCCCTCTTCCTGTTTGCAGCGTGGTGTGTGAAATCGGTCAAGTGATCCACCGAGGTCAGCACGAAGGCCTCGTGAAGGTGGAGGTCAAAGGAGAGAGGAGAAGCAAATCCTCCGTCTTCTTTACTTACAGAGTGAGTATTTACAAAACTTTTCCCAGCATGCACCATGTACTCTAGTTAGGATCAGGAAGTATTGTGGAAGAAGTGGGGAGGTGGTATATTAGTGGTTAAGGCATTGGATCAGAAGATCAAATCTCCCACTCTCAGGCCCCTGATCGAGAACCACTTTGCTGCTCAGTATGTCTGGGTAAAGGGCATCTCACAATTTAAAAAGAAAGTGAGCAATACAGTGGTTATAAGGTTGTCTAGAAGATTGTCTAGAAGAGTGTTCCTTGAGAGGAACCAGACTCTAAAGGGAACCCGTCCTCGTCTGGGTACCAGAGACTGCCCACCTGACACTGGAGACTCCTTCTGTATATTTGAATGATTATAGACTTTCATTTGTGAAATGAGATTTCATTAATACGAGGTGGTATCTGAAAGGTTGGAAAATAGCAGACGTGATAACACACTTGTTCAGAACAACACCAGTTGCATTACTCTGTCTTTTGGCACAATGTCTTATGAAGGTCAGTGCTCCCTGTGACTGTGTGTGCAGCCTTGTGCTGCCACCTGTTGGCGTGTTACAAGACAAAAACCTTTTGCTACAACCTCATAGGTTATGCGTGACCACAATGAAACATCCTGTGATTGATATTCAGTCATAGCTAAACTGAGATCCTGAAGAACTTTAATTTGTCACCAGTGTTAATTTTAACAGCGAATTCGATTAAGTCTTTAGTTTTTCGGGATATTTTAGTCATCGACATTTTTTTTTAGCTTTCGTCAATTAAATACCACAAGATTTTGTCGACTCATTCTACAGTAAATTTAGTGGAATAAAATCCAATCGTTTGTAATGCAATAATTATATCTCAAAAATGTCCAAACTCTGTATATATTCCTGGAGAAACATCTGTTAATGTGAGTGAATAAACAGCGCAGCACAGTTTAAATCTCTTCCCAAATCGTAAAAATAAAACAAAAATAAAACATTTTCATCTTGGGTTTTTTTGTTGACGAAAGTGTCAATTCATCTGCGTCGTAGTTTTTCTCGTTAATAACTGATTTTTATCTGGTTTTCCTCTCATTTTCGTCAGTAAAAAATGATGGATATGATGGCGAAATGTATCAGTTTGTCCCGTGCGCTTTACTGCAAAGGGAAATTCTTACTTCGCGTTTCCCAGCGATTTTAGGATTTTAGGTTAGAGGCCAGGATCAGCCATGTTACAGCACCACTGTAACACTCATGATTAAGGGCCGTACTCAGCTGCCCAAGAGCGGCAGCTTGGCGATTCCGGGCGCTTGAACCCCAGACCTTCAAATCTGTAACCCAGAACCGTAACCATCGAGGAGAATGGAACAGCAGCTGTGTTGGATGTAATAGGAGCTATTTCTGATGTGAAATTCTGTAGGACACACTGCCGCTGCATCATTAAGGGCTAATTGTAAAATGAAAGGGCACTCCATTTGTTTTACCCCCAAAATAACCTATCCGAGGCTGCAGAAGGATGTGCATTGTTCCCCACGGAGCAATATTTCTCAGGGCAGGGCAGGTTAGCAGTGAACGTTAATTTTCTGCGTATTAGCACGTTTTATTGCATCACTATTATAGGGAGTTAACATCGCTGTATCCCTCCCACAGGGCTTTGCACAGGGATCTGTGTTTGCTCGTTGAGCTGACAGCAGTGTGTGTGTGTGTGTGTGTGTGTGTGTGTGTGTGTGTGTGTGTGTGTGTGTGTGTGTGTGAGAGCGAGCATCAGTGTCAGTACAGCCTGGGGAAGATATGAGCCCAGAACTCGAGGGAGTTATGATACAGTTATGAGTAGGTGGTAACAGAGTTAATGTGTTTGACGCGTAGTTTTTTAAGCTACAGCTCACTCAATTAGCCCCCGACTGATCCCCCGCTCGCAGGACGCACGGCTCCAAGACTACTTTTAGACACCACACTGTAATGTTTCAATCGGCTTAGTTTTGGAAAGCGTCAGGGTTTTTTTTTCCTTCGCCTTAATCGCATTAGTGTGTTGCGAGGAGCTACCTGCTTCTTCACCTGCTTCTTCACCTGCTTCTTCACCTGCTTCTTCCAATTTGCTGAAAAACACATGCATACAGACGGATCGAAACGAGCACTGGGAACTCGAACAAAAGGGTGAAATGTTACTGAAAGCAGGAGAAAACGCAAAGCGAATGTAACTCCTAGACAAAAGCAGTAAGATAATTAGATTAGATTTGATTTGCTTGCCCTTGAGAGAACAATCCCCCCCCCCCCCCCCTTTGATTGGACCATCCTTTCATGTGTCCAATTATTACATGTGGCTGTAAGTAAAAAAAAAAAAAAAAAAAAAGAAGGAAAGACAGACAGAATGGTGTAACATGTCTGCAATACAGAGTCATTTCCCCGCCCCCACCCTCACCCCCACCATTGCTCTGGTTATTTTTTATGCAGGATCCCAAGCCCGAGGTGGTACAGCCCAGACGCGGTCCCAAAGCAGGAGGAACGATCATCACCATCACCGGAACTGACCTTGATACGGCATCAAAAGAAGACATTGACATCTCAGTGGGTGGCGTGGCATGCCCAGTGTGAGTGCAGTGTTGCATCATGGGGGATGTAGTCGTGTAATTGGCTTTATTACTCACGCTTACGACTTTGTGGAAAGTAATTACTCATAACCTGTCCGAGTTTGGTGCATACATGACCCCGTATTATCCTGTACTTACTCACTCTCTCTCTCTCTCTCTCTCTCTCTCTCTCTCTCTCTCTCTCTCTCCCTCCTTCTCTGCGCTTTTGCATTTTTTCTTCTTTGTTCATAATGCCCCACTTATCTTAACCTTTCCCCTCAATTTTCTTCTCGGCTGCTTGCCTTTTTACTAATTTTGTTTAAGGGTTTTTTGGGTTTTTTTTGCGTTTGCTTCTCATTGGATGCTTCTCTCTCTCTCTCTCTCTCTCTCTCTCTCTCTCTCTCTCTCTCTCTCTCTCTCTTACACACACACACTCTCTTACACTTTTGTTAATAGAGAGGAGTTTGGGAAGCAGGTTACATGTAAAGTGGGGCAGTACAGGAATGAGAAAGTGCCCTCCGACCCCCTGGCCGTCATCGTGCGCTACGGGAAACACACCCACATTCAGGTGCCGGCGTTCTTCCAGTTCTCCAACAACCCGGACATTTCAGACCACCAACCAAGAAGCAGCTTTGACTGGTGAGCCCCCAATGATTCACCCTTTCTTTGGGCAAAATTCCACGAAGTAGCAGGAATTAACTGGGAATTTACTAAATTACAGGTTGGCCAATAACAGGAAACTTAAATGTAGTCGATAATCCTGTGTAAAGGATTTAATGTTTCAGTGGAATTTCTCCCCTGACAGTCATCAATCACACGCAACTGAAGCCACGCCCCCTACATGCGCTGCGCATTACTGCAACACACATCATTTCTTTCATCCCACATGTAAAAAAATGTCCATCTTTACGAGTTTTCACGTAAATTACATCCATATTACATCAATATCACATCAATGTATGTTTAATGTCATTGACTATTTATGAGACCAGCTCAAGCTGTGATGTTCCTAAAATTCCCGTTAAGTTTCCAAATATTTCCCAAATTCCCCAGATGAAGTTCCCATGGAAAGTTTTTGGACATTTGGCGAAGTTTTCCTCCCCCTTTTCAGCCCTATAAAATGTCTAGTTTTCGATGGAATATTCTGTCGAATAGTTGCTCTTCAAATGCATCAGATGTAAGACCCCAGAAACAGGACACAGGAAGCGATCCACGTGGATTTGTCCATGCGCGTTCGTGTGAAGTTCACGTGTACCGTATTTTTATTTGATTTTTTTCAGCGGCGGGAGAAAGATCCGAGTGATGGGCTCTGGGTTCGACCTCATCCAAAAAGCCGTCATCATAGTTCAAGCTTCAGCAGATGAATGGGCCGGACTTCACACTCTTATGGAGGTACACGTGTGCCCTCCGTATCAAACTCTTGATAAAAGATTTCTTTCTTTTTTTTTTTTTCTCTCGGTGAGAATCCGTTCACTCAGGTTCTGCTTTCAGTTCTTCGATATGGCAGGAAGTTCATTTCCAGAGTCGTTCACAAACAAAGCAACAAAGATTAAACACACATTCATCATGCTTTTCTTTCCCAAGTAATCTTTATCATCTGAACTCCGTCTCCGAGATCTGTAGAAAAAACTCCCAGGCTAAAACGAGGGATTCTGTAAATGTGTATAAAATATATGGCTGTTTAATTGGAAGGTATGATGTGGTCTGAGCAGCGCTGTGGAATATTGGCTGTAAGGGTTGAGTGTGTGAACTCCCACTGGGAGAGCAGCAAAGGGGAATGAGGGGAGAAATCTAATTCACTTTCATTTAGAAGCTACATTAACACCGGGCCCGGCTGTTCAGCTTGATTAATACAGAGGCGGCTCTATGGAGCGGTCGGCTTTTTTTTTTCTTCCCCCACTGTGTGGGTGTTTGTGTGTCGAAATACATCAATTAAAATTTCATTGTTATGGCTTCCTGCGGTCCTTTCAGTTCAGTCAGGAGGCTCACAGTAAGAACGACACCATGCTGCAGTTCCTCTCGCCGGCCGTGAACAGAACCTATGAGAGCCAGTCCTTCAGAACTTTTATCCAGCTGGACAACCTCATCGAGGAGCTAAAACCGTTCGATTACCACCCAGACCCTGTATTCAACGAACTCCCCAACAAAGTCATCCCGGAGAACAGCATGATCATCGTCACGGTGCGTCTTCACACCAAACATTCGATTTGCTTTTGCACGTTTTCGGTGAAAATCGAACGTCGTCATTTTTTCAGAAATAAAGGTATTTACATTTCTGCAAAAAAAAAACCGCATGTTGTCGCAGGGTCGTGGTTTTTCCAAAGCCATGACAGCGAAGGAAGCGGAGGCGTTCGTGGGTGACGTGTCGTGTAACGTGAACACTCTTCAGGACGATAAGCTGTTCCTGGATCCTCCCACCACCACCCCGAGATCCCGTTCCAAGAGACAGCGGAGAGACACGACATCGGAACCGCTGGACCTTCTGGTGAGCTTCTCAGGTTTCAGCTCCTGCGCGGCTCCCCGTCATTCCTCACGCATTACATATGACGAACGATCGATTCACTCGCACCACTTTCATGCGTTAAAGCGATCGGAATGTCAGGATTCGTATTAAAGCTACGACCCGGGATATTTGAGAATCGAGTTATTAAATGTACACATGTTTGGTCTTGGTTTGTCGTAGCTTGATGAAAGCGTCGCAGGAAATACGATGTAACGTTAGTCGTTCGCTGGACGCCTTGTTTTTCTGTGCGCTAAGGAAAGTCCTGACCTGCTGTTTCGATTTCCATCACAGGTTAAGTTTGGTAATGGTGAGTGGCTGGTCGGCTCTGTGCACTATGAGAGGAAGTATGAAGTGAAACTGGATACGATTATCATCCCTGCAGTCATCGTCCCAATGCTGCTCATCATCGCCATTTCCATTGTGTGCTACAGGTAAAAACACTGGAAAACCTAAATTGCGAAATCTGTGATAACAAAAAACACCACTTATCGCCCCCTTGTTTCTTCTGAATGTTGTGTGTTTAAGGAGGAAGAGCCGGCAGGCAGAGCGCGAGTATGAGAAGGTGAAGCACCAGCTAGAGAATCTGGAGGAGAGTGTGCGTGATCGCTGCAAGAAAGAATTCACAGGTCATTAAACGCAAACCATTTACTTAAAATGATTGAAAATGTACACGCAGTCCCCGAGTTCCGATGAGATACGTTCCGATGAGCCCATTGTAACTTGAAAGCGTGGTACCTCAAGACATGGCCTCGTCTACACCAATATACACCAACTAGGCATAACATTTTTATATATATTGCTGCTAAAACAGTCCTGACCCATGGAGCATCAACAGCATGAACTTCTTCAGCAGTTTGAGCTACAGGAGCTCATCTGTTGGATCGGACCACACGGACCAGCCTTCACTGCTCAGGTGCATACATTTCTTGGAGCCCTTCTGATAGATTCTGACCACCGCAGACCAGGAACAGCCCACGAGAGCTGCGGTTTTGGAGACGCTCTGACCCAGTCGTCTAGACATCATAATTTGTCGCCCATTTTTCCTGCTTTGAGGACAAAATGTTCACTTGCTGCCTTATAAATAAATCCACCCACTAACAGGTGCCATGATGAAGAGATCATCACTGTTCTTCACTTCACCGCTCATGATGTTATAATGTTATGCCTGATTGGTGTATAAGTATGTGGCAGAGGGGACGAGTGGTAAAAAGCTCTGTTTCGGGAAAAAATTGAATACATATATTGCTTAAGCTATAGAGCAAACACCGTTCATGCTTCTCTGCAGATCTGATGATTGAGATGGAGGACCACACGAATGATCTGAGCGAGGGCCGCATCCCGTTTCTGGACTACAAGACCTACACGGACCGCGTCTTCTTCCTGCCCTCGAAAGACGGAGCCAATGATGTCATGATCACCGGCAAGCTGAATATTCCCGAATCCCGCAAAGCCACAGTGGCTCAGGCTCTTAATCAATTCTCCAACCTGCTGAACAGCAAGACCTTCCTCATTACTGTACGACACTGTTTTTTTTCCACTCACACGCATTCACACTTCAGATTACATTTGGTACATTCATTTTTTGGCCCAGAGCATTTTGCATCAGTCAGATTTTACGTGTCCGCCATGAAGCAGTAGCCATCAAGTAAGATTAATCCCATGAGCGATTAAGTCCTCAGTGCGTTTCATCAACAAAATCCTTTATTCGACTTCTAATCCAGTTTTTAACCACAGGTCTTACCCACTGCCAGTAAAAGAGAAAAAGCAATTATTTGGGGTGTCTTTCGAGTCGGATGATTTGGTTTTCCTGAAGATAAATAAAGCATTTCTCATATTCAGACAATTATATCCCATTATTACAATTATAACACAAAGCTATTGCTGTTACCTTCTGGGGATATATGGTAATAAAGCTTTACCTCATTTATATCTCATTTAATGCACACCCGCAGCTTTCCACAGTATCGAAACAACATGTTGGAAGATCTAGAAAGACCTAATAAACTCCCCGGTCATTAGGTAGTTAGACACAGATCACACAACCTTATTTGGCACCTTAGTGGTCATTACATCGATTAGTTTTTTTTTATTCAGTCTTTCATTCGTTTTATTCCATTTGGGGGTCAGGCCAAGCAGAAGGACGGTGTGTCAAGATTTGGGGTCTAGAGTTTTCAGTTTATTCAATTTGGTTGCAGCATACAAGCACATCACATAAGACTCAAGCGCATAATAAAGAAACACGATTTCTCGAAGGTATTTACCTTAAATGGAAAAAAGCTTTACTGCTGAGCGTGTAAATGAATGTCTAAAACCATTTGTTTAGGAGATTTTCACTGAATTCCAGAACTCATGATACAGTAGAGTGGGAATCATTTAACAAAATGCCCTGGGCTTTACTCAAAAACTGTCTACGGTATAACTGGGACATAGTCATGTGCTTCTTCCTCATAACTGTACTCTCCTGGTTAACAATCCTCTCACGACAATTTTTGTTTTTCACTTTTGTAGAATTAAACCAACAGCCTGTGATGCTTTTTTACAGTGGAACATGTCTGATCAATTTCTAGCCATTCAAGTTAATGAGTTCCTCAAAGTGCGCTGTCCAAAGTGCTAAAAAATATCAAAACTTGCCTACACTTGTGCTTGTGCATGCTCTCATCCTTCCACCCATAAATCCAGATTCTTTAAACAAGGATCTCCAAATGTCTTGTGCCAACGCTTTCCCACTGCCACTGCTTTTGCAACAGCACTTTTGGCTCTCCAAGACGTCTCAGCAGAACCAGGAGAGCGTTTCGTTCTAAAGCTTCCAGCGCCTTTATGTTCACCAGTTCATCCTGCAGATGAAACCATGTCAAGCGCCGACGGTCTTCCAGCCAAAACTTTCGATAGCTGTTTACTTGATTTGATATTGTTTCTTCAACAACAAAGGAATTGGTAAATGAGAATTCAACCCTGAGATGTTGTCCAAATTCAAGATGAGACGGTGTTTTGTGTGGTATTTATTGGTTGGAGGCAGATAATTAAAAGTTGTCATCAACTTTGCCCCAAATCAACTTTTATAATTGTAACAATTATACCTATTTTAATCAACCAATTATTAATCAATCATTATAACTATTATAATCAACCTTGTGATTAAACAGAGCGTTAATGACAGACCTCGGCTTTGGAAAGAAATCAAATAATGTTTCACTGTTTGGATTCATATTGACAGGGTTTCCTTGGGGGTCTTAAAAAGTAGAAAAAATAATAATAATAATAATTTTGGTGTTTTAGGTCCTAAAAAGTTTTAAACAGGTCTTTATTTTCCGCTGTTCATGAACGCTGCCTCATGAATACAGAAAATTATATCTGCACCAGTGAAAGATATAATTCTCTGTATTACTGCAACAAAATGAGAACAACGTGCAACAACCAATCAGCTTCCTGTTATTGGCATGAAGCTCACTTGGATTGTACCAAAGACGTAAAACTGATTATTTTTCAGCAATGATGAAGTGCAGATTTAGTGATTTAAAATAAAAATGGATTTAGGGCTCGGTTAAGGCCGGTCGCTTTGTGTGCGTGTTTGTGATGTCGTGATACAGGTCTCACATTTCATTCTTAATGGTCCTTAAAAGGTCTTTAAAACTCTTAAGTTTGACTTGGTGAAACATGCAGAAACCCTGAATTCAAAAGACTCTTTCTACCAGTTACACTTTTCAAAGATTTAATGCTCTCCTAGTCAGTGGAGTCAGTAGAATGAAGCCTCCTCAAGCAGGTACCTTCACCATGCTGCACCTTTTCCAAGAGGACAGAATCCCCCAAAATGCAATTTGGTACAAACGGATTTTCCCTTGTAATATCATTGGGGCAACCCTTCTGTCCACAGGGAAGAGCTTCAGCTGTAATGCCTTGAGCTTCATAGAATTATTCCTACACTTCCCTGAAGTTTGTCTCCTGTGGGAATCCAGGGCAGGAGAAAAACATCCCAGGGGAAAAGTTTCATACCAGCACCATATGCAGAAGTCAGGCCACTTTATCTAGTCCAGCCCATTCCTTCTTACACATCAGCTCAGACTCTTTAAACTATTTCTGAAGTGTCTATGCAACACTGGTTATTATATTTCTTGCTGGAACTTACAGTACAGTTGACAAGATGGTTCCACATCAACATGTAATACTTTACATTTATGGCATTTGGCAGACGCCCTTATCCAGAGCGGCTTACCAACCGAGCAGTGGAGGGTTAAGGGCCTTGCTTTAAGGGCCCAGCAAAGGGATGGTGCTGGGATTGGAACCTGTGACCTTTCAATCCAAAGTCTTAACCAATGAGTTACCACCTTCTCAATCCATCTACTTTTTTTATCATGTACATTTTACTTATCGAGTTTTGATGTGTCCAATCAAAGCAAACATTTCTCTGAAAACCAACGTTGGAAATTAAGTTCTAATTTCCATTATTATAAAGCATCACCTTCCAGCACACACCTGCTATACACCAGACACCTCGTCTACCTGTGTGATTATTGGTTTTCTAACCTTGGACCCACCAATAAAACTAACCTTATTAACCTCTTTCTTCTCTCTCTCGCTCTCTCTCTCTCTCTCTCTCTCTCGCTCTCTCTCTCTTCTCTCTCTCTTTCTCTCTCTCTCTCGCTCTCTCTTCTCTCTCGCTCTCTCTCTCTCTTCTCTCTCTCTCGCTCTCTCTCTCTCGCTCTCTCTCTCTCTCTCCTCTCTCTCTTCTCTCTCTCTCTCTCTCTCTCTCTCTCTCTCCTCTCTCTCCTCTCTCTCTCTCTCTCTCTCTCTCTCTCTCTCTCTCTCTCTCTCTCTCTCTCTCTCTCTCTTCTCTCTCTCTCTTCTCTCTCTCGCTCTCTCTCTCCTCTCTCTCTCTCTCTCTCTTGCTCTCTCTCTCTTCTCTCTCTCTTTCGCTCTCTCTTCTCTCTCTCTCTCTCTCTCTCTCTCTCTCTCTCTCTCTCTCTCTCGCTCTCTCTCTCTTCTCTCTCTCTCTCTCTCTCTCTCTCGCTCTCGCTCTCTCTTCTCTCTCTCTCTCTCTCTCTCTCTCTCTCTCTCTCTCTTCTCTCTCTCGCTCTCTCGCTCTCTCTCTCTTGTTGTAGTTTATCCGTACTCTGGAGGCTCGTCAAGACTTTAATGCAAGAGCTAAGGTGTACTTTGCGTCTCTGCTTACTGTGGCTCTGCACGGGAAGCTGGAATATTACACAGACATCATGAGGACACTGCTGTTAGGGCTTATGGATGAATATGTGCATAGTAAAAACCCAAAACTGATGCTGCGCAGGTGAGTTACTGCCATCATCTTCTGAAGAGCTGGAACTTATAAGCGTTCTTCCAATAAATGGTGATTTTCACTTTGATGACTGACGATTAAAAACCTCTTCATTTGGCGCTTTTTTCAGTTTGCTTTCATAAACATCACTTCAGAGCATTGTATCTGATAAACATTGTTCCTGGCTTCGCCCTGTTCACTAATCTAGCCATTTTACTGGCCTGCCACTTTTTCCTGGTTTAATTATAATTCTCAATCAGCCGGTGATCTACACTAATTATCCCGCTCCCTGATTACTTCATAATTGTTCATTAAATGCTAATCACTAACATTTGGCACATTTAGGGGGAAAAGAGCAAATAATTATTGGTTATATAATAAGCATGCATGCATGTATTTCTGAATTTCTTTTTTTTTATGTATCTGAAGGTCAGAGACGGTGGTTGAGAGGATGCTCTGTAACTGGATGTCGATTTGCCTCTATCAGTTCCTAAAGGTAATGCATCGATCAGCACCGACGCACATGCCGTCTCAGCTTCACTGTCGTAAAAAAGATAACGTCGGAAATCTGTCAAATAACAGCATGTTCCGGTAAACATCATATTGAGATGTGAAGAAAATGTATTTTACTTTTAACAATGGTCATTGTCTCAAAGCAGCTTTATAGAGATAAAGCGGTAATAAGGTAAAGGTTTAAGGTATAAGTTGGTTGTTTGTAATTGTAAGTTTATCCCTACCGAGCGAGTCGGTGGCGACGGTGGCAAAGAAAAACACTAACACTTTATTTTAAGGATCAGAAATTGGGCAGTAATCAATGACTAATAACTGCATTTTTAGGTGACGAGTTATTGATTTGTTTGCCATTACAAGCTATTTATAGAACTTCATTAGCTGTTAATTTATTTATTTTTGTCTGCTCGCCTCTTTATACTTGTTTCTGGTGTCCTTAGACTTTAGTATTTTAGATTGTTGCAATTAAAATGTTAAATGTAAAATGTTTGCCAAGCGACTGTCATCACTTGTTCTCACGTTAAATCAAAAAGCACAAATTTTAATAGTTAAATTAAATTAGTAATTCTAATTCTAATTTATTATTAATTCTAATTAAATAATAATTAAATAAATTACATTCATTATTCTTCACAGCAATAATAATTAATGTTTGTTCTTGTTTTTTTTTATTGGAAAACCACAAATGTGTTTGTTATAACAGGGAACATATTCTATATTTATTTCATATTAATAGGCTACACATTCACACAGTGTATTGAGCACCTAGAACTTGTGTAGTTTCTCCTTTTTCTGGCTAATAAGTTCATTAGGACAAAAACAAGTGTGAAGGGTTTATAAGGCAAAAATGTAGATGGCATACAATTCATTAACTTGTCGCTTGCAAATGCTGTTAGTCATTAATTACTGAGTAAATTCTGAATATAATGTTAACGGAAAAACCTCCTGAGATGGTTTGAGGATGAATCCTTGAGAGCATCCAGACTCAAAAGGAACCTTGTCCTCATCACTGAATATCTATTTATTGCAGTTGATCATTATTGAGGTGTGCAGTTCAGGGAAAGGTGTGAATGCAGAACTGGCCATGGTCCTGAACCATAGTAGCAGACTGTTGATATTAATTACAGTCCACATCCATCTTCAATGTTCTTGAGTAGCTCAGGAACTTAATGGATTTTTAGGCTGATGATGTGAAACCATCCCCAGCACAGAGTGTCTTCAATTGAGGAGAATTGAATTCAATGCATTTTTATTTGTAGAGGGCTTTTAACAATGCACATTGCCTTAAAGCAGCTTACAGAGATAATGCGTTAATAAAGAATGAAGATGTTCTTTATGGTGGTAAGGTTGTCCCTAACTCCATTTAAAAGTAGGGAATCGGGGTGAATCAGACAAAACCAAAGAGAGGAAAAGGATCTGGTTTAACTGAACAGAGGGAGAGGGAGAGAAATGCGATGATGGTAAAAGACAGAATGTTTTAAAAAGAATTTCTGATTTATAATCACTCTATTGGTGTCACTTGAATGAGTCCCTTTTGAGTCTGGTTCCTCTCAAGGCCCAGGCTGCTCATCAGGGATAAACACACATAGCTCATCTATATTTACATTTTTGTTACATTCTGTGAAGCTGCTTTTAAACAACGTCCACTGTGAAAAACGCTACAGAAACAAACTTGAATTGAATGAAGTATTATTAAGCATCCTTATTGTTTCATAAATGTTTATTTACACTGCACGGTACAATCAAAATGCATTATTACCCTGTGGTTATTACTGTACAGAGTTTTAATGGTAATCACATGGCCTTGGTGGATTGATTTTTTTGGTAAGAAATAAAGTTTTCAAGAATAATTGCGCTAGATTAGCTTCTTCTTTTCACTTGCTTATTACCACAGAACCTTTCGAGACATGACATTTAGCGAACATTATGACTGTCATATTTAATAAATGTCAAGAGCGACTCTGGTGGAGTCTCTTTTTTACTTCATGTTGAAAACACTAGCGTGAATACGTAGCCGCGCTTATGTGCAGTGAAACCGAATACCACTTTCAGACGCAAGAAAGTCGGGTTACGTTTCTTTCCGCAGTTGAAAAAGATATGAGAGACAAGTCGAGTGTGAAGGCCACTTTATAAGAGGTTTATATGACTGATTCGTCATTTTGTTTCCTATCTGAAGGACTCTGCAGGAGAACCTTTGTATAAACTCTTCCGAGCCATAAAGCACCAAATAGAGAAAGGTCCAGTGGATGCACAGGTGAAGAAGGCTAAATACACACTCAATGACACAGGCCTGCTGGGTGATGATGTGGAGTACTCCATGCTGGTAAGAGCTGGGTGAAGAATGGGCACGAACCTGATCAGGTTTTTCTTGTACTTTATTGCGTTTGTGTGTGTGTGTGTGTGTGTGTGTGTGTGTGTGTGTGTGTGTGTGTGTGTGTGTGTGTGTGTGTGTGTGTGAGTACGTAGCCTGTTTACCTCACTTAGTCTTTGTGTTGCTTCAGACTCTACAGGTTTTGGTTCAGGGTGAGGGTCCTGACATCACCCCAGTGAAGGTGCTGGACTGTGACACTATTTCTCAGGTGAAAGAGAAGATTATTGAGCAGGTCTACAAAAACCTACCCTACTCACAGAGACCCAAAGTGGAGAGTGTCACACTTGGTAAGGCTGAAACAGTGTGTGCATGTATTATTATTATCATTATTATTATTATTCACATTGTCTAACTGTGCATCTGCTCGATCGTGCTGTGATTCTGGTGGTCAGATGTTATTTTCCAGTGGCTATAAATAGCTGCCTGTTTCAGGTGGTATTTTTGTGCCAGGAATATAAAGTGGACTGTTGTCTTCCTGCGTGTTTGACTATCAGAGGAAAGCTGCTTCCTGTCCAGTCTATACACTATACGTAGCCAAAAGCGTTCAGGCACCTGACCAGCATTTACATTTACAGCGTTTGGCAGAGGCTCTGATCCAGAGCGACTTGTTATCTCATTTATGCAACTGAGCGTCTATGAGGTTGAGGTTCTTGCTCAGGGGCTCAGGAGTGGCAGCTTGGAGTGGCCGGGATTTGAACTCAACTTTCGGTTCCAAAGTCCAGTGTCTCAACCTCTAAGCTCCCACCTCCCCGCATACGTCATCTCATGCCGGAATTAGTTCAGTATTTGGACCTCCACTCTTCTGGGTTCATCCTAATAATGTTCTTTGGTGTTCAAGGTCAGGGTTTTGTGCAGGAACCTCAAGTTCTTCAGACACAATGTTTCCATTGTGAACAGGTTCATCTTCATGCTGAAAGTCTTTGAGCCTTTTAGTCTCACAGACTAAAAGTTGTCACGTTGCAGCATCCAAAACACACACCGAGAAAATTCAGTGATTTTAATTCTACAAACTTTGTGCCAGAGGCTCACATGAGGGGATGTTCAGGGGTCTGCAAACTTGAAGATGACTTCATTAGCGTTAGTATGTGTTGCTAACAGTGGTGATCAGTAAGGAAGTAAATGTACTTCGTTACTGTACTTACGTAGCTTTTTCACGTTTCTGTACGTCACTGAAGTGTTTCAACTTTTACTGTAACTTCGCTAATAATCTTTTTGGATTTAGTGAAATCAGTCGTTCCTTTTTATTAATGAGGATTAAAACGTAACTGGTGAAACACGCAGCGAGTCACCAATCAGGATCGAGCGCACGCTCTGTTTTACACGTGTTCTGATCGGCGCTCGGTGCATCTACTGATCACCAACATACAGTTCAGCATCAGTTCAACATCAAGCAGAACATTTAGAGAGGAATCAATGATGAAGAAACTCCAGACTCGAACTCACCACAACACACGTGACCTCATTTACACGTTTTATTGAAGTAGTTGAAAAAAAGGTTTTGTGTTCATGATAATTATAATAAAAATCAGTGTTTGAGTCATTAATATCATTCTATTAATAGATCAGTGTGCTGAGAGTCACATTCGAGTCTTTACACATCAAGTTGATTAAGCAAAGAGTCTTAATAAGATAAAAATAATAATAGGAGAATTATAACCATAATAAATCACAGTACTTTGGACACTTATGTACATTTGGTACTTTTACTCAAGTTAAAGTTTAAAGGGACTTTACTGGAGTTATATTTTACAGAAGGGATCTCTACTTTTGCTCAACCACATGCTTTGTGAACTTCTTCCAGCACTGGTTGCTGCTGTGTTTTTGCACATCGATAAGCTTTATAAACTGAACCTGCGGCCAGATACTATTACACATTGTCTTTTATTGCAAAGTGTTTAGTTTAGCTTTATACAGTATACAGAGTGATTAGCGTGCTGGTTAGTTAGCGTTAATGCCACAGTGTGAGTCTTCATATTTAATTGTTACATTTCACTGTTTTACTTTGAGGAATCGAATTCGATCGCTGAGCTTTTTGTTTCCGAAGTACACAGTGCTGCCGATCCCTCAGGTTTCCAGCGTCTTATCGAGCAGCCGTGACTTGAGCTCTAGCATATTACAGATGGAGATGTTTCAGCCCACTCCAGGGGGAAAGTGGCGAGAGCGAAATTAATAAACGTATTAGCCTCAGAGACCTTATGTTTGTTGTTTCAGCCTGACACTTTGTTTGAAAAATGCTCTTGCCCCTCCACAGAGTGGCGCCCCGGCTCCACAGGGCAGATCCTGTCAGATCTTGATGTGACCTCGCAGAAAGAGGGCAGATGGAGGCATCTTAACACACTAGCACACTACAACGTGAGTATCACTCTTTATTATTATCAGGTTGAGTTTACCTTTTAGAAACGGCTGGATCATGTGTGTATGTGTTCGGCTTGTAGGTTCGAGATGGTGCCATG
Source organism: Silurus aristotelis (assembly GCF_946808225.1). Lineage (NCBI taxonomy): Eukaryota > Metazoa > Chordata > Actinopteri > Siluriformes > Siluridae > Silurus > Silurus aristotelis. Next base: position 30,509,305 of record NC_139580.1, read on the forward strand.
CTAATCCTTTCCAGGGTTTTACACACCCAGCAGTCATATGACCAAAACCATGACAACCACGAGGAGAGTAAGTGCAAACAGTTCCCTGTGATTAGTTTGATTGGATTTTACAATCCCACACTGTCGTATTTGTTGTGAAATAAATATATATATATTTGTGTGTGTTCTCATACGCCGCCTTGTGAATGTGTAGCATGTTGATAAAGCACATCAACAGCCACACCACACGCCTACGTACTGTAATCTCTTCTCTTTCCTCATAGGAAATGCCCTGCTGGAGGATGATAAAGTGTTCCATCTGGTCCGGCCGGCTGATGAGCTGGATGACGTGAAGTCGAAAAGAGGCAGCATGAAGGATAAATCCATGACCAAAGCCATCACAGAGATCTATCTCACTCGTCTGCTCTCGGTCAAGGTAGACCCTCACGGCGTGCACCTCAGCAACACACACGTCTCCAATTTTACACGTCCAGAACCTTCTTCAGATATTACAGTAACTAGATTCTCGCTGGAAACGAGGCACAGATCAATTCTTCAGGTGGAAAATCTCATTTGCTAGTCGAAAACAAAATGCAGGATTTAATGAGGCCGGCTCGCTGGCAATTCTCTGCTTCAGTGGCAAATGTCCTTATACACCTAAACTCTAGAGCTCGCATCAAGGGAACGGAGCTTAAACCTGCCATCTGCCCAGTTTGTGTAAATGCCTTCCTGTGTGATCGGCTGTCTGATGTGTATTCACGTTTTCAGCGCACTAAATTTGGCAATTAGAGCACGTTTCACACCCGGCAGGTTTGGAGCTCGGCAAAGCAAACAAAAGAAGGGTCTTCACCGCGTTCCAGTCCGTCTAACGTGCAGCATAAATCAATATGTTTTCAAGGCAGCAGTGCATGATTGTGTTAGACACCCGAGGCATAAAGATTAGCATGACTTGCTATTGAGTGTGCTGGAATTATGATGATCTGACATTTTACACAGTATGATAACGACGCAATGAAGAAAAAAAAAAAATTCTCCAGTATGTCAGGATCTATTACAGGCACAAAAGGACAAAATTACAGGAGCCAAACTACATCTAAAATGTTTACAAGTATTGCACTTACTGTTATTGATTCATCATTTCAAATCATCATGAGTAGAAAAAAGCTTTCACAAGATCTTTATTGGAAAACGCTCGTGTAATATCACATCTGCACAAGCATTCAGATCCTTCTCAGGGAAGGATATTTGGGGAGCTTCTAAAGGTGTCCGAGAAGTGCACAACACATGAACAAATCCGAAAACAAATTAACTAATTAGAAAACACTAACTAATCCTTAACAACGACAATTCAGACAAAGCGGAAAAGGGAGGTATAGTTTGTGAATGAAACACTTACTGATCATTGGACGAGACACCTGTCACTCAACATATACAGGAAGTATGGAATCTTATAACTTTGTTTCTTGTACATGTGTAAAGTTCACTGTTTACTTTAAACTGTTTTTTATTTCGATTAGTGCACCTTTAAATATAAGAAAATAACAGAAGTAAACGATTCCAAAAGATTTAAATTTATAGTTTGGTTGTAATCCAACAAAATAAGGAAATAGTTTTTGTTTTAATACTTTCTTAATATGCTTATGATTAGTGGAGGGTCGTGTATTTGGTACTTGGGTCTTCAGTGAGGATGTACCCGACTTAATCCACCTCTTAATACACCAGTATCACGTCGTGATTATAGAAACCATCAATACTGTACAAAAACACAATATAACAACACGTGGCATTACAGAGAGACGTTTCACATATAGAGGTGAAAACCATTTTACTAAAACAACAAACCCAGTTACACTCCAAACCTCTACACTACAACCACAACTGTGCACCTACAACATCTGGAGCAGTTCACAATTAATATTTGTCTAATAACATGACAAAAACATAAAAAAAAAAAAAATCCAACCTACTCACCAGAGATGCAGACTCATAATGTGCAGCGCCCCCCAGAGGCTGTAATCCAGTGGTACCGCTCGTATTCACTGGTCTGGAAGTGGAGAACAAACCCTTTCCCGGGCTGAGACACGCTAGCTAGCTTCAGGGTTTACTGACCTCCTCACCATGTCTCGCTTTTCTTCACAATGGATTTTGTATGTCCAAGACCAAATCAATTTTTCTTCCTCCGTAGGCTTAAAAAATCTAACTCGGATGTAAGAACGTGTGTAGAGCTTCACACGTGTTTTATGTCGAACTCGGCTGTGACAGTTTCCTCTGACCAACCAATCAGAGGATGGAGAAATGCTGACACTATTCTGGGCCAGTGAGCTGCCATGTGAGGAGAATCTGAAATCTGATTGGTTAAAGAAACAGAGCTGTTGGTAATATTCTCGATGGTAAAAGGCCAGCAGTACTGACTCTGAAGGCTCTGGGGAGATTAGATTCACATGACAGCACATAGAGGCTGAAATCTGATTGGACAAAAAATCTAACATCCACATACACGTACTGAAGCAGTGCAGCCGAGAGAAACTCTACAACATGAAGAGAATAAACTGATGTGAATAAATTAATACAATTTCATGGAACAAATATTAGAATTTAGGTTGTAAATGTAGGTCAGTGTTTCTGATAGTGTTTAGACCAGCAGAGAAGGCTTTACTGTCCCTGACCGCCTGCTAATGCTTAGGATTAATTAAATTAATTAAATTAACAAATGTAATTGTAGTTATTTGTAAATCTTCAGGCGTTCGTACAGAAATTCAAGGAATACAAATGAAGGAAAGTAAGAATTCCGCAGCATGTAATTTAGCAGACATCTTTTTCTCATTGGTGTGTGTGCATGTGTGTGCGTGTGCGTGTGTGCGTGTGTGTGTGTGTGTGTGTGTGTGACTTTTCTTTGTGTCATTAAGACTCATGAATGTTTAGTTAGACATCATTAGTGTGCTGATCTGCTCCAAACAATACAAATGAACTGTATGTACATGTTGATTAGGTTCACAGTATTTGTGTGTGTGTGTGTGTGTGTGTGTGTGTGTTTTCAGGGCACGCTGCAGCAGTTTGTCGATGACTTCTTCCGCAGCGTTCTCTGTTCAGGAACCGTGGCGCCACCTGCCATTAAATACTTTTTCGACTTCCTAGACGAACAAGCCTTAAGGCACGAGAATGTGGACGAGGAAACCATCCACATCTGGAAGACCAACAGGTGGGGGGAAAGAAAAAAAACATTGGTGTATTATGTGTGTTTTGGGTTTGACGTGCAGATGCATGTGGGCTGGTTCCAGGCGTTACACACTCACACACACTCACACACACTCAGCAATCCAGTCGGGGTGCGACCCGCTCGTTTACATTCAGGGTATCTCATTTTCTCCTGGGACTTTTCTGCATAAATTAATGTCAACTCCGTGTTTATTTATTCGGGCTGACGAGTTGTTGCGGTTGCTGCGAGAGCAGCGCCGGTTCGAGCGGTGTGAATGAGGATGATGAGTAATATCATCAGACTGCTGGCTTCACGTGCTTGTTTTGTTTTCGCGTAATCCAGCAGAGACCGTTCCTATTAAAAAGGAATCCGCCAAACAGCCAAATAAACTTAGTAATTATGTCCCTGGTTAATTGAATTGTGCCGTTATTACACACTCTTTTTATTTCGTGTTGTTGCTCTCGCCGCGCTGAGGGACGCATCAAGCCGATGTAAATTGCAGAATGACTTGTGTCTGTTAGCTCGGCTTTTCTGCGCTTCAGCCTCGCTGATGAGACAGTGTGTGTGTGTGTGTGTGTGTGTGTGTGTGTGTGTGTGTGTGTGTGTGTGTGTGTGTGTGTGTGTGTGTGTGTGTGTGGTGGTTTAGCCCTTGACACCTTGATGGCTGTTGTGATGCAGGTCCTCAAAACAGTGTAATTGTTTGCAAATCTGAAAATGATTATTAAATGTAACCTAATAAATAAACAAAGAACTGGATTTAGATTTTTATGCCTTTCTTAATCCTAATCCTGTCCCTATAATATTCAAAAAATTCACTTCCTAACTGTGAAACCATGTTCATTTAATCACAATATACAAAAGGCATTATTACAATACAGTGATATCACCAGACTTTATTTCATTTATTCATGTATTTATAATATTGAGAATGTTTCAGCTGATGAAGTCACATTTAGGTGTCTCGCTGTTCCTCTTGTAAAACTTGCCAAAGATGTTCTTCAATAGCTGGAGATTTTCAGTTCATCCCAGAGCAGTTTATAGGATTTAGGTGCAGTGACTGGGCAGGTCGTTCCATGACAGATTTCACTCCAGACGACTGTTTGCTCATCTTGTTGTACATTGTTGTTCCAGTGAGCTGCAGGTGTTGAAGTATGGAATGGGAGCCATATTGGTTCAGGATTCCTTTCACTTTCTGGAATAAGTCTCCAACCTTCCCTGCTCCAACACAACCCAAAAACCATTCAACGTCCACCTCCATGTGTGTGTATATTCTATTCACTGTATTTAGTGTATCTGTGTCTGTGTAACAGTGATATAAATAAGAGACTAGAGAAGAAGAGGATGGCTTCCTCTAAGGATTTCCTCCTCAAGCCATCTCAGGGACTTTTTCCTCGGCTGGAATAAATTCTCTGCAGTGAAGCGGCTACAGCGCGTTAAGTGGTAAAAACGTATGATCGTGGAATCGTCTGGTCGTTCCGTCACCGCCGAGTCCTGCTGTGTTCTCACTCCAGCACTGCCCCGCTAAGCTCCGCTCTCTTGTGACGAGGCACCACGACGTGTCCGCATGGCTCATTAGAACCCGGCGTGCAGCCGTTTCATTAGCACGTGCGCTGGGAATTCTGTACTGCTACTGGAATGATAATGCACTGGTGCTGCTAAACTGAGAGCTGAAACGACGGGGAACTCGTCCTCTGTTTGCCAGTGGAGTGTAAAGTAGACCTTCTCTACGTTGGCTAAAAGAAAATGAATATACACTATTATACTATATTGCCAAAAGTATTGGGTCACCTGATATGTAGTTCTTTTCCAAACTGTTACCACAAATCTGGAGGCACTCATTTGTACAGGAGGTCTTTAGTTGCGCAATAATAAACCTGCTCCAGCATGGCGATGCCTCTGTGCCTTGAAGATCTGGTTTACATGCTTTAGAGAGGAAGATCTTGAGTGGTCTGCTACAGAGCTCTGATCTCATCCCTACTGAACACCTTCGGGATGAATGTGAACACTGACTGCACCTCAGGTCTCCTCACCTACATCAGTACCTGCCTTTACTAACACCCTTGTGACTGATGAACACAAATATCCATAAACACACTCCAAAACCTAGTGGAACATCTTCCCAGAAGAGTGGAGGGAAAAATAAGAGCAAATTTGGGCTAATTGTGGATTCTGATGCTCAATAATCACATACCGTACTCATGACCAGGTGACCCAATACTTTTGGCAATATAGTGTATTTCTATTTCAGGAGGCGTTAAGAAATTTGTACAGTTACATTAGAGAGAGAAGTTCAAATCAGCCTAGTTTACTACTTAACAGACAAACTATCCATTTGTTTGGCTACTAACAGTTACAAACGTTAGCAAACACACATCTGATGCATAACATGGGACTGTTCACTGTTACCTCTACCTTCCTGCAATTGCACTTGTGACAACTGTAGAAAGCGAGACGACTTAAAAAAGTCTGCTGATTTGTATCTGCTGCCTTTAGTTTTCCTTTTGTTTTGCCTCTGTGACGTAATCGTGAGCTAGGATCGACAGTACTAGCACAACAAGCTCGAAAGCCAAGGGAACATCAAGACGCAAAATGCTGGCCCAGCACTGTTTAACACCAAGCCTGAGAAGAAACAGTGCAACTTTAATATACACAGTGGAAATGGGACACAGGTGGCAGTAATGACACGTTTAACGGGCTGATGGAAGACATTGGGGAACAATAGGTGCCTCCAGAGGCCAAAACACAACAATCATAAGTGCAAAAATATAAAAGTCTCTGGAGCTGTACGGGAGTATGAACATCATTCTTCTGAAAACTCTTCCCTTGTTGATCATTTGAAGATGATTTCATGGGATGAACATGATGAGTTAGAAAAGCTTTTAGATGATGAGTTAGGAAAAACCGATTTGCACTAACTGTTCTTACAACACAGTGGCAAATTACCGTGGCAAAGGCAACAATATTCCCTGTGCTTACCAATAATTAAGCCATTAAATATACTGTATAATTGAGTTTGTAATCTTCCTCTGCAATTTACTGTGAGTTAAATGTGAATATTTCGATGAGATAAATCTTCATCTTTGCCCACATACAGGCCATTTAAATGCAGTCTGAAATAATTTGCATGAATAATGCATGTATGCACCGAGTTGTCAGTGTATCAGCTTCATTTATTTAATGCCTAATATCCAGGCAAATTAGTTGAATTTTAGCATTAATGCTAGTATTCTTATTATACAGGTCATGTATCAGAGTTGAGGGTCAAACAGTAAAAGCAGCTAAAGCATAGTTTAACATGAACTCTTTCTGTAGTCAGACCACAGAAGATGAACATACATGTATGCATGCATTTATTAATATATTCTTTTCTTTAACTGTGAAGAATTTAAGATAAAAATAATAATAGAATGTGCTATGTTTTAAAGAATCTACATCGGCTGATACTCAAGGATTTATTTTCACAATCGGAAAAAAGTGATCCTGTACCATCTCTATCGAAGAACAGTGGTGGAGCAGATATGGAATTATGTAACAAATACACAGTAATAGATTATGTAACAAAAACTCACCTGGATTATGTAACAAATACACACTATTTGTGTTGGATTATGTAACTGATACACAGTATTTGAATTATGTAACACACAGTATTGAAGTATTTAACAGATACACAGTATTGGATTATGTAACAAATACACAGTAATAGATTATGTAACAAAAACTCACCTGGATTATGTAACAAATACACACTATTTGTGTTGGATTATGTAACAGAGACTTAGTATTAGATTATGTAACCAGGATTCAGTATTGGATTATGCAACAGAGACTCAATATTTGAATTATGTAACACACAGTATTGAAGTATTTACCAGAGACTCAGTATTGGATTATGTAACAGAGACTCAGTATTGGATTATGTAACAGAGACTCAGTATTGGATTATGTAACAGAGACTCAGTATTGGATTATGTAACAGAGACTCAGTATTGGATTATGTAACAGAGACTCAGTATTGGATTATGTAACAGAGACTCAGTATTGGATTATGTAACAGAGACTCAGTATTGGATTATGTAACAGAGACTCAGTATTGGATTATGTAACAGAGACTCAGTATTGGATTATGTAACAGAGACTCAGTATTGGATTATGTAACAGAGACTCAGTATTGGATTATGCAACAGAGACTCAATATTTGAATTATGTAACACACAGTATTGAAGTATTTAACAGAGACTCAGTATTGGATTATGTAACAGAGACTCAGTATTGGATTATGTAACAGAGACTCAGTATTGGATTATGTAACAGAGACTCAGTATTGGATTATGTAACAGAGACTCAGTATTGGATTATGTAACAGAGACTCAGTATTGGATTATGTAACAGAGACTCAGTATTGGATTATGTAACAGAGACTCAGTATTGGATTATGTAACAGAGACTCAGTATTGGATTATGTAACAGAGACTCAGTATTGGATTATGTAACAGAGACTCAGTATTGGATTATGTAACAGATACTCAGTATTGGATTATGTAACACACAGTATTGGATTATGTAACAAGGACTCAGTATTGTTATGTAACAAGGACTCAGTATTGGATTATGTAACAAGGACTCAGTATTGGATTATGTAACAAGGACTCAGTATTGGATTATGTAACAGAGACTCAGTATTGAGCACCACTGTCTCACTCATTAGGGAAAACCTTACAGTTATAAGGCATTTATAGGCAATAAACGTATATTTCTTTTTATAACCACTTGATCTCTTAAAAGCTGCTTTAAGACAACGTCCATTGTTAAACACGCTGAACAAATACAAATGAATTGAGCTAAATGATTGGATTATGTAACAGATACATGCTATGAATTTTGGATTATGTTACAAATTTAACACTACCAGTGTTGGTTTATGTAACAATTACACATTATTGGATTATGTAAAAGAGACTCAGTATCGGTATTGAGTCGCCACTGGCTCGTTTATTAGGGATAAACTTACAAGTAAGTAACTTTATCTCGGTAAAGATGCTTTAAAACAATGTCCATTGATAAAAAAATGCTCTACAAATAATAATGAATTGAATTAATTGAATTAAATAAAAAAAATGAAGAAATGAATTGAATTAAATTATTGGATTATGTAACAAATACACGGTATCAGTATTCATGAGAAATACTCAGTATTATACACACACATATAAATGTTAGTTTCAGCGGCCAGTCAACACAGTGCAGTTTGTGAATGCATACTAAATTAGACTCAGTATTAATTAGCTCTGGGTTTTCTACCGAAACATATGCAGCATTTCATTCGGTACCTTCTTTTTCTTTTATTTTTAAACTGACTGCAAGCGCTGATGCTTACATTCAGATAAACATAACTATTATTTTGCGCGAAATTAGATTTTTCTCAAGGAGTGGAGGGAAGAGTTGTAATCAGCCAATCAGCTCTCAGGGCTTGCCCGTGCCATCTTACTGCCTCTCACTGTGTAGAGAGATTTATCTACATATGATCAATAGCTGTTCTAATTGGTGCCAAGAAAGTTAACTGAAGGTTATCGTTTTTTTTAGGTCATGCTTTATCGTTCATCTTTTTGAAATAAATTATTTCATTCTACACGCTTCCTTCGGGACCATTTTATTAGTTTGAAATGAAAAATAAATGTAGCAAAGTTTAATATTTTAAATACTAAAGAAAAAAACCTTTAAAAAAAAAACAAAATTTGACAAGCTCAGACTAATGGTAAATGAAAGACACGTGAAGACGGGAGATTTGGCTGGATATGCAGCATCTGTCACTGGCTTCATCAGAAAGTGTGTAGAGAATGGATCTGGACTCTGTTAAAGCAAAAACTGTGGATGGACAGTGACGTTTTACAGAGTTCTAGCTTTAATCTGGAAGATGTGGAGCTACCGAGAAAAGGCTAACATCATCTGAAGTTGGGCATCAGGGCTTCCAAACACGACTAGCTGTTTGTGTTTTCAAAATAAGGCAATATTTGATCATCAGCACTAACCTGAGGAACATGTGGCAGGGAATCCAGAGTTTCACACAATCACTGAAGTAAAGTGAAGAGATAAAGCCCTTCCCTCCTGAAGGGCTCAACACATTTCATTCCCCTTTGAAGCTAGCCAGGGACTGCTCAGCCCTCTCAGAAAACCCAGCACTCACTTCATCTTTAGAAGAATTGAGGAAATCTTTTTTGAGGGTTCACACATGACTAGCTGCAGGTACCTATGGCTGACAGCCACTCTGACTTAAATTCTGTTTTTCCTACATCTATTGTTCCTGTTACTGAGAAAAATGAAAAAGTAACATACTTAAACATCTGTCTTATTATTGTAGTCCACACCAGTCACCAGACAAACCACACAGAGTGATTCCATGACGATGCAGTACCTTCAGTCATACACATAGCACGACCAGCCTTGAAAGAAATAAGTAAAAAGTATCAGGTTCAAATTCAAGGAAAAGTGTTTGTCCTATTCTTTCGACTTGGGAATTCCCAATTCATGCCCTACCCCTGGATGGACCACTGGGGATGGATCCACATCAACAGCCTGAAGATTCATGAAGTTACTGATCAACTTGAGAACTGAGGATGGATTTGGACTGTAATAAATATCAACAGTCTGCTTCAATGGTTCAGGACCATGAACAGCTCTTTATTTAAGCACCCATCACTGAACAGCGCAACTCAATAATGATGGAATTGTAACGAATGGACATTCGGTGCCAATCAGATGAGAACGTTTTCTTTTTGAGTCTGGTTCCTCTCAGAGTTTCTTCATACCATCTCAGGGAGTTTTTTCTTGCACTGGCTCATTCATTAGAGACAAACTTACTGTACAATTCTAAGGGACATTCTTTTTTTTTCATTTTTTTTTATTTATCTCTGTAAAGTTGCTTTTGAGAAAATGTCTATTGGTAAAAGGAAATAAAAATGAATTGAATTATTGTCAAGAGATCCTGAGTTACACTTATATCTATCACTCAATCTATAGCCAGGAGCACAAGAGAGCAATATTGCAGGTGCTGTTTGGCTGTTAGTGATTGAATTCCTCTCTCTTTTTAAACTCTGGTGATTTATGTTTACGAAGATTCTGCACGTGTTTTTGAGGAAGCATGTGCTAGCTCTGACACTCTTCTGTTGATGGCGTGACTAGCTAGTGGGTGGGAAATGAGCAACATTTGGGAGAAAATTGGCCTCGTGTTCTATCTTCAGTGCTCGACACTCATAACTGTGTCATGGAGCATGACTCAAGCTTGATGACCTGACAATAGTTTGGCATTCATGATAAGAAAGACTGGTGTACAGAGTGAAGGCTTTTCTCTCAGTGATAGTAAGATGGATAATTCATACACTGTAATGTTGTGTGTGTGTGTGTGTGTATAATCAGAAAAATATTGGATTGGGATGCTTTAATCAAAAAGACACCATATTGCGATGTCGCAGTGAAGGTGCACTCAAGTACCGCAACAAAGGAAGCTGTAATTACTTTATAAATCTTATTAGTACCAGTACTGCTCTCCCAAGATGCATGAGTATTGTTCTGCCGGTCCTGTAGACGCTATTTGTCCATTTATTTAGTGTAATGAAGACGCGTAAAAGTAAATGTATATCATTTTACGTTCAGGTACGCTGGGAATGCCCCGAGTTTAATGATTAATATGGAGCTTTTTTTTTTTTTTTTTTTTTTTTTTTATTCAAAAGAGGTAATCAGAATTTTTGATGTGTCTGCGGGCATGGGATCAGTATTCAGCTGAGCCGAATTCATTAAATCCCTTTACAGCTTTTTTCATTTGGAACAGCTTGCCATTTTAGGCCTATTGGGAGTTACAATCACTGCTAGAACTAATGATGATTAGGGCTTCACTGCCTAAGGTTATATTCTAAGGTCATCTCTTACTCTCTATCTGACTCTCTCGTTTGCTCTCTTTCTCTATTTTTTTTCTCTCTCTCTCTCTCTCTCTCTCTTTCTCTCTCTCTCTCTCTCTCTCTCTCTCTCTCTCTCTCTCTCTCTCTCTCTCTGCAGTCTCCCGCTTAGGTTCTGGGTGAACATTCTGAAGAACCCTCATTTCATCTTCGACGTCCATGTGACAGAAGTGGTGGATGCCTCATTATCGGTCATTGCTCAGACCTTCATGGATGCCTGCACTAAATCGGAGCACAAACTCAGCAGGGTGGGTCACACAGGCTCGGGTTCTCCAGTCACCTGAGAACTGGATTCAGGCTGATCGAGCTGATCCTAGATCAGTTTAAAACAGAGCCAGGAGCTACAGTGTCTACAGGGAATACATCCAGTATAGTATGGTTCAATAACGTTTTCCTGTTTCCTACAGGACTCCCCAAGCAACAAACTTCTCTATGCAAAGGAGATCTCCACGTACAAAAAGATGGTGGATGAGTAAGTGTTATTATTCTCATAATAAAGAACGAAACCACTATAACTACATTTTAAAGACATTTTGTTCACATTCTTGTTGTGGAATACTGGAACACTTGTGCACGAGCCATTCACCAGAGCGAACGGGAAAATCTTTTTGTAGGGAAATGCAGGGAGAGAATCAGATATAACAGATTGAAGTTGAACTCACAGGACAAAAGACGGTTTACGTTTATCTCTGTCCATCATTACCCTCGAGACCATTTTTTTAAAAAGATGCTGATATGGAAGCAAATGCAAGTGTAGATATTTTATTTCAATTCACGTGTCAACAAACCAAGAAACAGACACACAAAATAATGAATTGTGTTAAATGTAATCCGTCTGTAATCCTGCCATAACTGTAATCGTGTGTTTTTAGACACATGTAGTAATGTGAAGATAAAAACACGCTAAACGCATTGATCAAAGTATTGGGTCACCTGGTCATATGTGATTTTTGAGCATCACATTCCACATTTAGTCCCAGTTTGCTCTTCTAATTTCCTCCACTCTTCTGGGAAGATGTTCCACTAGATCTTGGAGTGTGTTTATGGATATTTGTGTTTATCAGCCTCAAGGGTGTTAGTAAAGGCAGGTACTGATGTAGGTGAGGAGACCTGGGGTGCAGTCAGTGTTCACATTCATCCCGAAGGTGTTCAGCAGGGATGAAATCAGAGCTCTGTAGCAGCAAGATTTTCCTCTCCATGTAAACCAGATCTTCAAAGAGCTGAAACCATGCTGGAACAGATTTGGGTTTCCAAGTTCCAGTGAATGCACCACTTCTACAGACGTCCCGTACAATTGATGGCCTCCAGCTTTGTGGTAACAGTTTGAAAAAGAACCACATATATCAGGAAATGTCAGGTGTCCCAATACTTTTGGAAATATAGTGTATAAAATACAGGGCATATTAAAAATGCATATAATTTCTATACATACAGTAAATAAGTAAATACAGTAAATGGCTCAAAATAGGTTGAATGATCATATATTTATAATTTATATATAATATGAATTATATTCAGACCTTCATCTGTGTTACATGGCTTTTTTTTCCCACTGTAATCCAGAAGGATATAAATGAATGAACAAAATGTTGATTTGTTCCATCATGTCACTGAAAATACTCATTTTAATGCTACAGTTACTACAAAGGAATCCGAGTCATGGTGCCGGTCAGTGACCAAGACATGAACACACACTTGGCTGAAGTGTCACGGGTGAGAGCGCCTCCTTCCTGCTTTCTTTCTAATTCCATCAATCCCACCTCGTGTGCCTGTTTAACGCTGTTCGTCTGCGTCCTGTAGGCTCATACCGACAAACTGAACACGCAAGTCGCCCTCCATCAGCTTTACCAGTACGCCAGCAAATACTACAAGGAGGTAAAAGTGCTTACACACGCAATATTCTCAGGATGGATGCTAATAGAGTACATGGAGCAAATAGAGTTTCTGGAGTCTAATGTTCCTGCGGTGGCTTTAATGTGACTTTCAGTCGAGTTCACTTTGTCTTTTTATCTTTCTTTCTCTCTCACACACACACACACACACACACACACACACACACACACACACACACACACACACACACACACACAGATCATCCTGGCTCTGGATGAAGACCCTGCAGCTCAGTGTAAGCAGCTCACAATGCGACTCCAGCAGATAGCGGCCGCTCTCGAGAACAAAGTGACGGATCTGTAACCCGGTCCACGGAGAGACGGAGGAGAGAGAGAGAGAGAGAGAGAGAGAGAGAGAAAACAGATATACGTGAAAGGAAAAGTGCCGCCGGTCACGTCAGACTGAACGGAAGTCCCTTGGTGTGTAATTAGCATATAAATATAATCAGATGTTGAATTTCTTCCTGTGTAGAGAGAAAAAAAAAAAAGGTTTTAAGAATTGTATTATATATTTTTTTTAATTGTGCAGTCTTTTTGCGGAAAGCTTTATAAGGAAGAAATATCTTTTTAAATTGACAGCCTTGTGTTGATTTTGTTTATAAAAATCTCTGGATAAATGTGAGAAGTTTGTGTGTACGTGTGCCTCTGTGTGTGTGTGTGTGTGTGTGTGTGTGTGTGTGTGTGTGTGTGCGCAGCGAGATTGACTCACTGCTGATTGCTCACACACAGGATGCCTAAATTCTGACCAAAAGGGAGATGCTCGGTCATTGGTATCGAGCGTGTGTGTACCGTTTTTTTTGCGTGTGTGTGTGTGTGTATGTGTGTGTGTTCACCCTGGAACCATTATGCATTGCTCTAACAAAACTGGTCACCTTTTGAAAGCACATTTCCCAGCAGGTGAGTGCCGTTATGTTCCTGTTGATTCAGATCTGCTGTGTTTTCGGTGTCTCCTGAGGAACCCGAGGAGACACTGAGAACACCAAGCATTACTATCCGCAGGAGCTGTCCAAATTCTGAACTCACCAAAACAGCACAGATAGACCACAGTCCTCAAATTCAAACGTCTCTCAACACAAGGCATGTCATTTTCTTTGTGTGTGTGTGTGTGTGTGTGTGTGTGGCTGAGTGTGTGTATGTGTGTATGTGGCTGAGTGTGTGTATGTGTGTATGTGTGTGTGTGTGTGTGTGTGTGTGTGTGTGTGTGTGTGTGTGTGTGTGTCTGAGTGTGTGTATGTGTGTGTGCGTGTGTGCGTGTGCTGCCATCGTTCATATCAGGAATACAGATGTTGTCACGTGTTGTTCAGTGCACAGTTTCGCTTTGTCTCAGAAATAGATTTTCTTTTTTCTTTTTTTTTCATTGTGCAGCTTGCTTGACGATAATTGGTTACCGAGGCGATCGCAGCACGCCCGTATTCCTCTAAGGATGGCGGCAACGTGAGCGAATCCAACGCTCCTTTGACTTTTTTAATATCATAAAACCGCTTGACTTTGTGGTGGGGGGTGGGGGTGGGGGTGGTTCTTTGTCTAGGATTTCACCAAATTCTTATTTTCTGACATTTCACAATACGTAGGTTTCCGTCGTACACCTTTTGCCAGTTTAAAACACTGGAAGATTTTGAGGGCTGATCAACATCTTGTTCTCCGATGAAAGAAACCTCTTGCGTTCCATTTTTCGTCAGCGTCTTCTGTGCATCGGAACGATTCGATCCTTCATCCACCTGCAGGAAACGAATCTCCGAGAAGAGCACTTAGGAACGAGTGGCTGCTAAAACTAAAAACGGTACTTTTTTGTAACCTGATCGAATTAATCATAAAAAAAAAAAAAAAAAAAAAGAACATCCAATAATGCCTGCTGTGCGTTTTTTTTTTTTTTTTTTTTTTTTATATAAATACTTCAATATTTGTACTCTCATACCTCTTGATGTCATAAATGTAAGCACCAAAAACTGCAATACACAGAAATCCTTCTCACTTTTGTTGAGTACTTTGAGCTTTTAAACGTAGCCTGTATTTCTTTAGTTTTCCACAGAGCTGTTCGGTGTTGCTTTCTGTTCTCGATCTGATCGTTTTAAACTGCGAACGGCGATTTGGGTCTTTGAAAAGCCGGCTCTCGTTCATATCCGCAGGTTTATTTTCCTAGCCGTGTGCGTCTCAGGGCCTGTTTCGCCCCTGATTTTTACTGCCAGTCGGACACATTTCGCTCTTTTGAATGTTGGGAATTTTGTCTATGAAAAACAGTGTGGTTTGTGGTGATGAAGCCTCGTGGCGCTTGGCACTGCCCACTCGATTCCCCTGCGCTGTAACGAAAGCAGCAGGAGCCGTGTTTGATCTTAATTGCATGTGGGCTGCTGACGCCGAGCTTTTTCCAAACACGTTCTTCGCTTTTCATTTTCCGTTCGCAAACCCGGAGCTCCCCCCCCCCCCCTTATAGCTCGATGTAAAGCTTCTTCAGCCTTTCTTTCACCAAAACGTGCCTTAACTGATAAGTGTTACACCTTTCTTTCTGTCGATTCTTGATGATATTTGGTGATAATGGCGAGTTTTAGTCATAGGGTTTAGTCACGCTTGCAGTGTATTTGCAGCCGTGGTGTCGAGTGTAAGTAGGATCATTCTGTGCCGTAGTCACAATGTGCCAATAGGCTAATCAAATAAGAGAGAAAAAGGCAGTTTTTATATTCGTGTGCATCTATGGGGCGTCTATGGCTCGTGTTTTGGTGTGTGTGTGTGTGTATGGGTGGGTGTGTGTGTGCTTTTGTAGTTGTAATGGGAACAAGCTTAGATTAGTGTGAACTGAACTAAGCTGTGGTGAATGTAAACTAATTTCCCCCAAAGCATCTGCGACTTTTTTTTTTGTTGTTGTTCATTTTGTTTTTGTTCCTCATCCGAAAGGAGAACGAATCTTCAATAGAAGTGTTGCGTAGCACAGGGTGTTTCACTGTTGTGTTATCCCTTAGAGCTATAATTTTGTTTCTATGCTATTCCATAGTGTGTATGACAAAAAAATAATCTATACTCGATGACCTTCTTACTGCTGTGCAGTTATTTTTATTCTTTCATGTCTTATGATATTATATGCCTTTGTATCAACAGAAAAGCAAAATCTGTCGACGATGTATTCTTGTGTAATATCCTATGCATTTGAAGTCCTAGGAAAATGGCGATATGTCGTGCTGTTATTATCGAGATGTTTTTTTTTTTTGTTGTTTTTTTTTTTCCCTTCCTCCCTCCTCGTGGTCGTATAGTGAACCGAGATCCCTGGGAATCTACCGTACAGTAAGGCAGGAGAGTAACGATTAGCCGTGGCTCTTTTCAGGCCTGGCACCTCAGAAGACTTCTCCCATGCCTAATCTGTTTGTACCGAAGTGCTCGCCACTCAGCAAGGGTCAAGGCCTGACAAAACACCTTGCGCCCTTACATCAATAAAGAGACACTTCCATTTCATTGCCTCTTTCTCTCTGTGTTGTTTGTTTGTTTTGGTTTTTTTTGTTCTGACTCTGAACATCCCGGTGTGACTCGGAACGCAGTTGAACTGTGTAACCTGCAAATGAGTTGATGGAAAAGGTGGTCAGAAGGCGTACACGTCGTAATTACGATGCACATTGTCGTAGTGTTAAGGACCTTCTGAACCGCCCTCAATTATCTTATTACTGTCAGCGAATAAACACTGATCAGCCATGACATTAAAACCACTGCCAGGTGAACATACGAGGGGCGTTCAAGTCAAACCGGGACGTTTAGAAAATAAAAGAACACATTTCAAGGAGTGGAAAATGCATTTCTGTTGCTCCCGTGCCACGTTTATACACTAATCCCAGCGTGTAGCTAACGGCCGGAAAGATTCGGCATAGAAAGATTGGTCCGTTTGCCTCAACCATCCTAGGAGGCCCTGCTTCACTTCATCAGTGAACCACTACGACCGGGATCGCTACTGACGGACGTACGACCACTTTTGAAACGTTCACACCATTCAGATATCCTACTTCTGTACTGTAAGAGAAGTCTTCTGTAGAGACCCTTTGTTCACAAGAAACTTCACCACACGTTGTTCCATGCACGCCGCTCTCAATTAACGGCATATCGTTAATAGGACACGCTAGCGTGCAGTACGCCATGCTTTTTTATACCTGTAACAATAAAAGTCCCGGTTTGACTTAAACACCACTGTTATATTGAAGGGTGGAATAAACAGTATTAAACAGCAAGTGAACAGTCAGTTCTCAAAGTTAATGTGTTGGAAGCAGGAAAAATGAGCAACCGTAACAATCTGAGTGCTGCATTTTCTAATTCTCAATCTAGTTGATCATCTGTGGGATGGCACATGAGTTTAATCTCCAGGCTCCACCTGGAAAATGTATCTGCTTGTAATGTTTGGATGCCAGATACTGTACCACAGAACACCTTCTGGGGTCTTCAAAAGAAAGTATTGCTCATTAAACAATACCTGCAGCGCTGTATTCGGCCCTTTGCATACAGATCCTAACAATAACCCAGAGAAGCTCAACTGAAAGGAAAATTCATTAAATCACTGAATAAATAAATCAAAAAAAAAAAAAAAAGATGAAAGCCGACAGCGCTTTGTGCCGAAGAGAGAAAAATCAAAGCGAAGATAAAGTCCCGTGAAACCAAGCCAACGGAGCAATAGCAACGCAAGATATGCTCATGTATCCTCATCAAATCCACCACCCACCCCCTCAACCCCATCCCCTTTCTCAGCACCACTACTGCAGAAACAGAAAAGCAAAAATATAGAACGTGAAACCTTCCCAGACAGGCACAAAGCACGAATAAATACTTTCCATTACCCAGAATTCCTCACGGGTCACTGAGTCAGAAAAATCATTTCTGACCCGTAATTGTACGAGGAGCACAATCACACTCAAAGGCCAGCCAAAGCATTATCGCAATGCAGCAAGTGGAATCCCCCCCCCCCCACCACCACCACCCCCCTACTGATTATATTTTTAGAATAAAAAAAAGAACCCTTTTTTACAGCATCTGTGTGTTTTTTCAGTCCAGAAGGCTGTGATTCACATGGCTGCTCAATCAATCAAATGAAATTAATATAACGCTCTCAAAAACTAAAAAAAAAAACCCTTGTGTTTCTCACGCTGGGAACATAATGATTTAAACACTCGCGTGATTTTTCCATCTCAGCCAGAGGCATCACTCATGGTTCATCACTCAGCAAGAGTGTGTGTGTGTGTGTGTGTGTGTGTGTGGAGGGGTTATGTTCTAACCTGCAGCCATGTCCAATCATCCCTTCCCACACTTCAGACATTATTAAGTGTATTATTTTCTCCTTCATTTACATCCCATGGAGACTATAATTAAACTAAAAGGCCAAGTTATGTCTAATGTGTTGTCATGATTAGTATTGCATTCGTTGACCATATAAGGGCATGCTGTAGGTGTTATGTGTCACTATGCTCACAATGTAATCTACGTCGCTTTGTTGATCATGAATGAGGTTCTTGTCCTCCGTCTCTTCGGACCGTCTCCTATATCTCACAATTTATTGCCCCTTTACCCAAAGCCAGTGCTGGTAAAGTCCACCAAGTGTTTTTATTTCTCTCTAAAGCGTTCTGAACAAAATCAGTCTGGCCTTGACGTCTGTAGTATATGTAGTGCTTTTTACTCTGCGAACATTTATCTCTATATCTCACAATGTAAACAGCTTTAGAAAAATGCCTCCATGAAACGTTCAGCAGAAAGAAAGAGAGAAAAAAAAGAAAGATAAAAGCAATTCATGGACCGAGACGGTTTCTTAATAACAAAAAAAAAGTGTAAAACAGACCGGAGAGTATTTGCTCCAATTTGCTCTGCAAGACCGAACTCAGACACACTAACTGAGAATATTCCACTCGTTCATTTTCTTATCTATCTAGCTCATATCTATATTTTTTTTTATAAAAAGTATCATTTCTATGGAAAGTGAACTGACCTTAGTGTTATAGGAAGAGTTGCGTTAAATGTTTGACATTCCAAAAACGTGCAACTAACTTCAAGTTAAACTTACACCAAATTTACTTTAAAAGACAAACACAACTAGAAGTTCAATAAAACTTTCTTTCGGCTTCTCCCGTTAGGGGGCGCCACAGCAGATCATCCGCATGTTTGATTTGGCACATGTTTTTACGCTGGATGCCCTTCCTAATGCAACCCTCCCCATTTATCCGGGCTTGGGACCGGCACTGAGAGTGGCTGGGGTTGGTTCCCTGACCGGGGATTGAACCCGGGCCGCAGCGGTGAGAGCGCTGCATCTTAACTAGAAGCTCATTGATATGTAAAATAAAATGCTGTTTGGTTTCATAAGGTTTTATTACTATTTTTACTAAGCACTCTTTAAATAAATGCTAATTAACACCTACCTACTTACATTATCCATCGAGCATCAACGGCATGAACTTCTTCAGCAGTTTGAGCTACAGGAGCTCGTCTGTTGGATCGGACCACACGGATCAGCCTTCGCTCCTCACGTGCATCAATGATCCTCGTCCCCCACGACCTTGTCGCCGGTTCATCACTGTTCCTTCCTTGGAGCACTTTTGATAGATTCTGGCCACTGCAGACCAGGAACATCCCACAAGAGCTGCAGTTTTGGAGATGCTCTGACCCAGACGTCTAGACGTCACAATTTATCAAACTCGCTCAAATCCTTACGCTCATTTTTCCTGCTTTGTTCACCTGCTGCCTGATAAATAAATCCACCCACTAACAGGTGGCATGATGAAAATCATCAGTGTTCCACACTTCACCACTCAGAGTGTTATAATGTTATGTCTGATCAGTGTATCTTTAAAACAAATAGAAACATTTGGGTAAGAAAAAAACAATAGGAAACCTGGTTTTATTTGCATACATTAACTTTTATAATTGTGACTGTGTTTAAAATGAAGCAATCACAATAATAGTGTGGCTCAGTAGTATTTTTTTAGACACCTGTCATTGCCTGCCATCACATCGTAGAAAAATAAAGGACATAAAAAAAAACTTATGGACCAAAGTCCACGCATGCCTCAACACTGTTCACATGTTGAGAAGCTGAAAAAGGCGGCGACGTCCAAAAGACCAAATCGAGTAGCAAAGTGTGTTACGGTAGGATGAGACCAGAATCCAAAATCATGTCCAAAACAATACAGTTCATCAACTAGAGAACATCATATTCATAGTAAAACAATGTGGTGGAGCATCATGGTGCTTCTTTTCAGCTGGGACCGCAGAGGGCATCATGGGAAATCAATCTATTTTGGCACATAACCTGAAATGAGGACAAATGTAACTTTCCAGCATGATAAAAAAAACAAAAAAGCACAAATCCAAGTCAAGGAAAGACCAGGTTCAGAAAAGAAAATCAACAAATAAAGTCAAGATCTTCTGTAAATCATATCAAAAACCTGTGTAGAGTAGATTCTCGTTCACTCTGATAGATGGAGAGTATTTCTGTAAGGAAGACTGATGGATTATCAGCAGAAATGCTCTAAGACAGGATTAGTTATAGAGTTAAGATCGTTTATGACGTTTGGAAGACGTCCTTATCCAGAGGAACTGAACAATTAAGGTTTGAGGGCCATGCTCAGGAAGCCCAGCAGAGAGCTTGATGATACTGGGATTTGAGAGCACAACCTTCTCGTCCAAATACCAACACCTTAAAAACAGAGCTTCCACTTCCTGAGGTTTGAAATGTTATCTTTATCCACTGTACAGTCAACATCTGGTTCCTCGACTGTAAAAACAGCACAATTATCAGTGAGTTTAGAGACACCAAAAGAGAATCAAGTCTCTCCTAGTTATGATGTTTATCTGGATCACTGATCTTCACTGAAAATGCCAGCGCCTTATACCGAGGTCACAGAATATTAAAACCCTTTAAACGTGTCTTGAAGTAAACAACCCTCTGTTTGCGCTTTCAAATTTTCATTTCTGATGCTACATTCGGTGACGGATCTTAAATCAGGCTGCTAAAAGAGAGGTAGCATTGAGTGCTTCCAGTTTTGTAAGGGCGCTCATTTATTATAATAATGTATAAAAAATCAAAATAAAACCAAGAAAGAGCATTTAGCAAATTAAAGGTCTTTGCTTTCGTGATGAACACGAGTATGTCTTGATCTCTACAGGCGCAAACATCTTATAAACATGTCAGAGGAAAGATTTCACTGCAACTGATAAGAAAGTGCACATTTATTTATAAGGAGTTCAGAATCATATGATTTTATCACTCATTCGGTACTGCAAGAAAACCTGCTGCTCAAAACCCCTAGAGGAACTTCACAATGCATACAGTATAGTGTACACAGTAGCTTTTCAAACCAAGTCAAATTGTATTTTTGGGCAAATTCTACTGAAAAAACCCTCGAAAGTATAAATGGTTCATAAAAAACTGCTTGACAACTGTTTTGAACTGTTTCTTCACCATGTCCATCTTTTCTCGAAAAGTCCATCTTGTAAATGTCTCTAAGTTTATCTGCGACTAATCAGATTCTTCTTTTCTGTTGGCTACAAAAAAAAACAGTTATTACATCCACACAAATATATTTCAGCTTGTACAGTTTGCTACAGATGCAGTTGGCAAACTCTGACTAGTGCGCCTCCGACCCTACAAGAAAACGGCCATGTGATTGGACGTGATGTGATTGGACGCCTGCTAGATGGCCCTGGTGTAACCAGTTTGAAATGTGATTGGTTAAAGCAAGAGTTTCAAGCAATATGTGCTTTACGCTGCTGATTCTGAAGGCCTCGTGGCAGATTCCTTTGACCCCAAACACACGTGATGTGACGGCTGAATTCTGATTGGCTAGAAAGAGCACTCAAGAGAAAAGTTATGGAATAAAGAGAACAAACAATCGGAAATAATTTAATATATACCGATGAAAATATATTAAAATGTAAATGAGTGATATATATATATATATATATATATATATATATATATATATATATAGGTGTTTTCTCGGCCGCTTTCTCTAAATTTTCCCCCCTTGTGCTCGAGATATCAGGGTTCGGCAACTTAAAAAAAGTCGATACCTAACCGATAAAAAACCGATACCGATACATAACCGATAAAAAATGCTTAGAAAAAGCGAGAATTTGGCGATTAAAAACGTTGACTTAATAGGGTTGTCGAGGGAACCGAGGGCGAGATAACCGGGTTCCACTGTGTGTATATATATATATATATATATATATATATATATATATATACAGTACAGACCAAAAGTTTGGACACACCTTCTCATTCAAAGAGTTTTCTTTATTTTCATGACTATGAAAATTGTAGAGTCACACTGAAGGCATCAAAACTATGAATTAACACGTGGAATTATATACATAACAAAAAAGTGAACTGAAAATATGTCATATTGTAGGTTCTTCAAAGTAGGCATCAAGAGAATGCCAAAAGTGTATATATATAATTAAATAAATATATACATGTATTAACGTGTGTTGTGTTGAGGGTTTTATTTATATTTTTAATAAAAAATTCAAAAAGAAATGCATTAATCGCACGTTAATAAAATGTATGTATGTGTGTGTATATATATATGATTTTATTTATTTTTTACTAAAGACTTCTCTATTATTTTCTTTTCCTGCTAAATAAATAATAAAAAAAAATGTAAAAAGGTTTAAATAAATAATAAATAAATAAAATGGCAGGCGGGCTTTTAATTACCGGAAGCGATTCTTTTTAACCCCCGATAACTAGCCAATAGAAGCGCAGAATCCTGAGTTTTAGCCAATCAGATCACTTTTGGGGCGGGCTTTAAAATTCAGCGCGGTCACCAAGGCGAAATGACCATTAAGAGACTGGCGGTATATTTTTTTTTATCTTTCACACGCGGTAGAAGTTTAGAGCTGTAATTTAATTCTTTTTCACACTTTTAAATCGTATTTAACTAAGCATTCATCCCATGCAGTTATTTGCTGGTCAGCTGATTTAACTGTTTGTCGTATTTCCGGTTGAAACAATGCTCGCGAGGAGACTAACGGATACAAACACAACACTGAGCTGTCAGGTTCGTCTATTACACACACACACACACACACACACACACACACACACACACACACACACACACACACACACACACACACACACACACACACACACACACACGCGCGCTACATTTTCATATTTAGTTCCCCTATACAGAGTTCTGGACCCTGAGCAGCTCAGTCTCCTGACCTGGTCAGTGATTTTCACTCCAGACTTTACATCAGGGGTCTCCTGGGTTCCTCTGGGTTCCTTTGAGTTCCTCTGGGTTCCTTTGAGTTCCTCTGGGTTCTTGAGTGTGTCAGACTTGGTTCCATGTCTTGCTCTTGGTTCCATGTTTTGCTCAGTTTCTTGCAAAAACTTAATTTGATGTGCTCTTCTAACAATCTCCATTCTTCTAAGAAGGCTTTCTGCCAGATGTTGTATTTTGGTTGTTGGGATTGAGATCATTCATCTACCAAAGCCAAGAGATCAGGTACAGATGTTCAGCAGGAAGACCTCACACAATGTCTGGGTTCCAGTTCATCCAAAAGGTGTGAGGTCGAGGTTTTCTACATCATCACTAATATCCTGGTCCTGGTCCTCCTGTTTGTGATTAGCGACACCGGGAGCATTTTTTTTTTAAATGGACATTGTCCCAAAGCAGCTTTACAGAGAGAAATAGGTTATAAAATATACATGTATTTGTTAATACTTATAAGTTCAAACTTTCTAAGTGGTGACGTTTATTGAGTTTTAATCCTGGTGCCAACGAATCTCCATTGAGCTCCTAGGCTGAAGATAATGAGTTTAAGGGGAAATTGTATTCAGATCAAGTTTTTTGAGAAGTGAACTCATATGTTGGTGCTTTGGTCGGGTTTATAATGCAGTTTGAAGAGGTGGACATGATGTAACACTGCTCTGTCCACTGGAGCTGATTAAGGAAAGGTGCTACTTGATTCTTCTTACGTGTATTTTTTCAACAGCACAGGGAAATTCTTTCTGTATATCCCAGTGTTGGTTGGAAGATGTGGTCAGAGCATCAGCCGTGATCCAGCGCCCCTGCTCGAGGGTCCTGAGAGTGGCAGCTTGGCAGTACCGGGGCTTAAACCACTAACCTTTCGATCAGTAACCTGGAGCTTTAACCACTGAGCTACTACCTCCTGTGGTTAATTAATAATGAGCTGCGGATTGATTGCTGTATACCAGAGAACTCTATTGATCTGTATAGTGCAGTACAGCAGAGGAGCACAGAACAGAATTATTATAGTGCTCTGGAACCATTGATCTGTCAGCTGGTTAACATTTTGTCATTTCAGCTTATGTTGTTTCAGTGTTCAGTACTGTACGGAAGTGTAAAAGTTTTGCTCCATATGTGGGCAAAACCTAAACATTACACCCAGGTATGGACGTGTTCTCCCCCAAACCTGCCGCAAAGTTACAAACACGCTACGAGACCCAAACCTGTTCCATCATGACCATTAGAGGTCAGTTTTACTGACAGCGAATAACTGGGTTGGACCGCACTTACTGATAACTAATTAATCCACCATTAGTTTTTAAGATAAAAAGCCAACCAACGACTGGATTTGTGTAAAATGATGATGCTTTAAAATAAGATTCCATTTGTAACATTAATAGAAAGTAATGCTTTAAAAGTATTGTTTTTGTTAATGTCAACATTTACTTATTTAGGTTAATTTATATTTTATCTGTTAACTTTAGTCAGTGCTCTGAACTGCTTATGAAGTAACATGAACGAGGTGTAGCGCGTCACCTCAAATGTAAAAACAAATTGCGCGTCCATCAGGGATTCGCCTCTAGAGGCCGCTCTCGAGGACGTTCTCAGCCGCTCCATGCGCAGACGCAACCAGCAAAAACTATCAGTATGGATTTTTGCCGATAGTTCCAGCAATTAACTATCGATGCATATTAACCGATGAATCGGTCGACCTCTTATGACATTGACCCTGTACATAAAGTGAGCTTCTTGAAAATGTGGTGTGTGAAGATTAGAGTGGAAAAACTCGAGTGTCCTGCACAAAGCTTTGATTTCAACCCCACTGAACACCATTGAGATAAATTGGAGCTTCACTCCAGAACTTTAAATTTTTTAATAAAGATTAACTTTTTTTGAGCTCTTGTGGGTCAATGATCCTAACAGCCACACGTCGAAATCTATCCTGAAGCCTTTCTGGAAAAAAAGTGGAGCTTTTCCAAGAATAAAAAGGGGACTAGATCTGGAATGTGAAAAATCTTAGGTTTATGTTTGTAAAGTCATTAATAATGTGTGCGTATTTTCTCCTGCAGGTCACGTCATAGACTGAAGAAGTCATTATGTACAGTAACCGTGGTGTATCCGAGACGTCCTTGACGAGCGGCAGCAGCAGTATAACAGGTCTCCTGTCTGCGCTGTGTGACCGCAGCCTATCCGGAGTGTCATGGAAACGGCGCTCTTTTGGAAGCGTGTCCCGCGTGGCGCTCCAGCGCGCCCTCCGGAGACGCGCCTATGCCACACTGCTTTCCAAACTTTTCCAGGACGCCGCATCCAAACCCTCGTCTTCGCCGGCTTTAGCCAACACGCCCTCTTACAACAAAATGCTCATGATCTCCTTCGACCTGCGCGTCGCGGGCCGCATCGAGGACGCGGAGAGGCTTGAAGGTCTGTTGGGACGACTGCGCGACGCGGGCCAATCCTGCGGTCTGACGGAGCTGGAGTCCGTGTTGGAGCTCTTGGCACAGCTGGCAGGTTCTGAACCTCCAGCCGTCCCCTCCTTCAGCAGGGACTGCATGCGGCGCGAGCGGCCCGTGCTGCGCAGAACGCCACTCCCGGGTTACCTCAGCAACGAGCTACAGAGGCTGGAGAGCAGGACCTGGGCTCTAGTGTGTGTGGAGGAATGGGGAGCATTTGGGGATGTTTATAGGACCCTCAGCATCTTGGACGCTCCACCAGGGACCGGATTGTTTGGATTGGAGAGGAGACCAGAAGGAGAGGAGAGGTTCGAGAGAGACACCAGGCTGTCCCTGTTTGGAGCACTGCAGCACTCGCGGACTGAAGATTTGGACGTTCGCCTGGACTTGCCTCCGATGCCTGGGAACGCCGAGGTCACGGGGCTCAGTATTCGGGTAAAACTCGGCAGCTTCGCTGCTGTGTGCTTATTTTTTTAAATGGATACTGGCTAAAAAAAAAAACACAAATAAAAACAGATGTATCATTCATACATAAAAAAAATACTGAACCATGAAAATGTGCTACATGAAATAAGTATGAATATATTAAATAATATTGAGGAAAATAAGACATGCATTCAAGCGGTAACAAAAACAACAAATATGAATTAAAAAAGTTTCAACGTGCATCTAAAGTGTCGACGCTCTCCGTGCAGCGAGCAGCATGTGGCATTAGTGATTCGCCTCTAGAGGCCGCTCTCGTACTGTATAATGACCAACAGTATGGATTTTTGCCAATAGTCGGCAAAACCGATGAATCAATTGACCTCTACTGATGTCACCTGAGGATGTTGCATTTAAGAGCGGAAAAAAATACACCGCAAACATAAGTGACAATCAGGATTTAATGTTAGCTAGAACAAAAAAAAGCAAGAGCTTTTCATTCGTCTCTACAGATCTTCTAGTCTTCAGGTGTTAAATCCTGCAGACAGTAAACTTCCAAAATGCACTTTGTCTGAGAGAGTAGACGCAGATTGGATAGTTAATTACGCTTAGTGTTGGTTTTACTACGAAAGCCCACGCATCAGAGGCTGCTCTGTTTAATTCGAGGGTACAGGTGATGATGAAGCCGGACAGACTGAAGCACGAAAGTTTAGTTCATTTTTAGAGCACTTGGACAAGGTCTTAAAGCAGCTTTATAGAGAGAAAGCGTCGTAAAAGCAAACGTTGTTCCTTATAATTATACGTTTGTTCCTAATGAGTGAGCCAGTGGTGAAGGAACAACTCCCTGAGAAAACAAGAAACCTTGAGAGGAACCAGACTGAAAGGGGAACCCGTCCTCAACACCGAATGTCCATTCATTATAGTTCCATCACTGTGAAGTGTTCATGGTCCTGATCCGTTTTAGCAGACTGTTGATATTAATCACAATCCAAATTCATTCTCAAAATTCTTGAGTTGCTCAGTAATTTCACGGCCTGCTGCATGGTCTTACTGACTGTGGAAATGAATCCCATTAGCACCACTATGAACAAGTATTTGAATGGCATTGTGGGAAATATAAGAAAGGTAAAAATGGTTTATATTTGTAGGTTTTCTTTACTTATGCCAGTGATGTTAGGAAGCTGGGGTCAGAGAACAGGGTCAGCCGTGATACAGCACCCCTGGAGCACAGAGGGTTAAGGGCCCAATGAGTTCAAATCTCACCACCACTAAGCTGCCACTGCTCAGCTGTACAGTATGAATGAGATAACTGTAAGTCAGTCTGGAGAAGGGCGTCTGCCAAATGTCGTAAAAGTTAAATTTTTACACCATTTACAAAGATGGACGTTGAGTTATGAAGGTATTTTCCTGTGTTTAATTGATGAATCCGATTCACAAAGGCTGAATAATCGATTGCTTTTTTGCTAGTTTGTGCTTTTAACCCCTCATCCTTAAATGACTGTGAAAAAGAAGATTCAAATCTTTGCTGTACTCACTGTGTATAAACTGGAATTCAGTACTCCCTCGTGACTTTTCCTGCCATTTAAAAGCAATAAAAGCACTATTTCTGCATCCAGGTTCCTCAGTGTTTGGATCAGTCTGAGGATGAAGGATTCCAGTCTGCCTCGAATCTGACTCCCGACTCGCAGTCTGAGCAGAGCCCCAGCCCCGAGCCTGACGTGTGGGAGGCCTTGCGCACGTTCGTACCTGCGAGACGTCGCTGCTGGGAGAATGTTGGCTGGTAAGAGCGAGAACAACGTCTGAGAAAAACCCGAGCAGGATTTATGTGTCTATCAGACCTCCATCTCTAAGGACCTCTTTTTTTTCCTGTACTGTCTGAATTGTACATGTATATTCAGCTCAGATCAGACATGTACATCCTTCAGAAAGCTGCATGAGACGTCCTTAATATAAAGTGAGCGAGTATAGGGAGCGGTTTGTGTGTACGGTCAGGTTGGAAGATTTAAGGATCGTTAAAGGATTCTAGAAAGGGAAAGGGGGAAATATAGTGTGCATGAAAAGTAACTGAAAGACTAGAAAGAATTTGTGATGTTGGGAATTTGAGATCACAGCGCAGGGTTTGTGCACAGTACAGCACCCCTAGAATGTAGAGGGTTTAGGGCCTTGCTCAAGGGCCCAAGAGTGGCAGCTTTGGTATACTGAGCAGTGAACTCAAAGATTTGAAATAAAAAATCCTGCAGGGCATTGTTTGAGTTTTGAGTCACATTCAGGATCCAAAAGTCCAAAATAATTTGTGTAAAATGTAAATAAAAACAGAATGCAATGATTATATATCATTTTAAGTGAAAAAAACGGGTAATTTAGAATTGAATTTGTTGTAACAGGTCCCGAAAAAGTTGGGACAGGCCCATGTTTGCCTGTGTAGCATCACATCTTCTGTTCATATTACATCTGCGACCTGAGGAGACCAGGTGCTGGGAGAGGAATGTTGTCCCATATGTATGATACAGGATTCTAACTGCTCAACAGTTCTGGGTGTCCATTGTTGTGTTTTTCGTTTCATGATTTTTTTTTTTTTATGGTGAAAGGTCTAGGCTGCAGGTAGGCCAGGTCAGAACCCTGCTATTAAGTCATGCTATTGTTATAGATGCAGTATGCAGTAAGCATTGTTTTGCTCAAACATACAAGACTTTTTACAAATTTCTGGACAAAAGCATTTGTTTCTCTAAAACCTGTAGATAGCATTCAGCATTGATGAACCGTTTCAAATCTGCAAGCTGCCCATTCCAAATGATCCCTCTCCTCTTTAGTCTGGAGGACATGGTGTCCATGGTTAACGAGTTATGCATCTGTTTTGCAATTTGATGTTGAGGAACATTATTCCGAAATTTTGCCACATAAGCCCCGCCTGTTTAGTTGCGTTTTTTTTTTTGTTTCACTTTTTTTTATATAAATTTAACAGACTTTCGTTGCCCCGTCGCAACTTTTTTTTTTTAGACCTGTTGCTGTTCTTATTTTTCCTTAAAAATGGTACAGTTTAAACATTGGATATGTTTTCTATGCTCTATTGGGAGAAAAATGTGGGTTTAGAGGATCCAATCATCGCATTCTGTTTTTATTTGCATTCTACACCGTGTCCCAACTTTTTAGCAATTGGGGGTGTAGTTCACATTTAATATCAAATGCTGTATATTTAACGCACATGGTGTCTTCATTTGTAAATAAAGGGTGCACAAACTTTTGCTACATTACGCATACGGTGCTACTCCTATCGTCTGCATGGAGCAATGCAGTTTATCTAGAATGTACTCTCGGGTGTAAATGATGTGTTTTTATTACGGTGTTCAGCAGACACTTTATCAAAAACACACCGTCGCGGCAGATCACGAGGTCGGGGACTAAGAGCGCCATCAGGGACAATTTTTGCGAAAACAAATCGATTTTCTGTATATCATTGCCATTAAGAGTAAACAAAAAGAAACTGCAGCCAAGCAGCTGGCAAATTGAGACTAATAACTCCATTATTACAAAAGAATTTTCCACAACACAGTTTAAACGGAGAAATAAGCCGTGAGCAGCCATGCTTCAGCTGACGAAAGACTCGTTTCTTCTGATTGAATTCAGTTTTTTACGTTTTTAACAGAAGAAAAACACCTTTACAGAGATAAAGAGGTTATAAAGTTGGACTGTATAAGTTAAGTGTCTATAAGTGCGGTCCTTATCAGTTTATCCCTAATGAGCGATCTATTGGTGACTGTGGTGAAGGAAAACCTCCCTGAGATGGCATGCTGAATAAACCTTGAGAGGATCCAGACTCGAAAGGGAACCTCATCCTCATCACCGAATCTATGTTCATTACAGTTCCATCATTATTGAGGTGAATTGTTCAGTGATAGGTGCTTGGATGCGGAGCTGTTTATGGTCCTGATCCATTGTAGCGGTCTGGTGTTATTAATTACAGCCCAAATCCATCCTCAAAGTTCTTGTGTTGCTCAGTAGCTTCATGGAGCTTTAGGCTGGTATAGTGGAATCATC
This sequence comes from Silurus aristotelis, assembly GCF_946808225.1. Taxonomy (NCBI): domain Eukaryota; kingdom Metazoa; phylum Chordata; class Actinopteri; order Siluriformes; family Siluridae; genus Silurus; species Silurus aristotelis. The sequence goes on from NC_139580.1 coordinate 30,539,440, forward strand.
CTCAGCTGCACAGTGTGTCTCCAATTGAAGAGACCCCCATCTAGTGGTTGGGATGAATAGGGCAGAGCCGAAAAGAAGTAAGCGACAGAAATGCTGGCCACTGGTTCCTCAGGAGCTTGTTGAACTCCACAGAGAGTTCTATTAACATCTAATAACATCTACTCCTGGCATTCAGGCTTTTTTTCTTTCTTCTTTCTTCGATTTAGCCATGCTCTCAGCTCTCTCTGCCAATGTCCTTTTATGGACATAAGTGGGCGTGGCTACATGCATATAAGCAGGGAATCCATTTTTTTGTCTATTAGGGTGGAATATTTTCTTTCAGTAGTTACTGAAAATGAGTAAGAACACTTACTGAACACTTAATTAATTCCACAGGGAAATGTCTAAGTTGCTCACAGTAAAATAAAATATAAGAAATATAAAGCGAAGTCTACTTTATTAAGCTTTAAATGTAAAATGAATTATATTAAGTTATAAATTACGTGTAGGTGCTGTACAATCAATGAACTTTCCAATCTTGTTGAAATTCACTGTACGAAATGTGTAGCAGCAGTGAATTTCATGGAATTTTAGTCCATTAGTTTTTAGATTGAAGGTTTTCCTTACTTTTACAAACATGCATTTTAATAAAATGATCTCCGGACCTGCAGGATGTTCGATCACTTTAACCGGTGCCTCATAGGAAATATTTGGATTATTTCGTCACTGGACTTTTGTGCGTTCCTCAAGTAGTTGTAGTCGTTATGCCGATTTATTGTCCATTTTTATGGCTTTAAACATTAATTGTTTGCAGTATACAATTTAAACACTTCACACATTTTCAGTGCATTTGATATAGTTTTTTATTCAGTGAATAATCGATACTTTATCTTTCAGCAATATGCAAATTCTGCAAATAACAGAAACCATTACAATACAGTGATTCCAAATAAAACCGTATTCACATATTCAGAAATGTGGAAATTCTGTAAATCACAATAAACTCTGACCATAACACAACAGGCCATAAATGTCACATTTTTCAAACCAGACTGCTGCTTAATGGCTTGGTAGATTATGGGAACGAAACATGAGCATGTTGACCTTCTCTGGCTTAAGACAAGATCTAACTGGGGTCACAATATTGCCAGTTTTACTGAACATACTTTCTGAAGCAGTACTTTTTGCATAAACGCACATGTACTTTTTTTTTGCCAATATGGACATTAAAGGAAACCTGGATTCATCTTGCCACCACAGCAAAGAAACTTCTAAGGTATCTGGTGCCTCCTGTAGGCATCGTGTCAGTTCAGCATCAGCTTGCATTAGATCACAGAACCTCTTCTTTTTTGGTGCAGGAGGTGTTGCATCCACATCCTCTTCTGCCACTTATTTTTACAGTGCATTTCCCACCTTCCTCCACTCCTCCTCCTGTCATCCCAAGGGGGTTAAGATGGGTGGTCTTTCTCAGGGGCTCTTGAGGTTTAGCTGGTCGACTTCTGATCAGGAACAGCACACATTTTTGTCTTGATATTTTCCGTTAGAATTCTGTCCTCGGGGTCAAGGGTTCCCCTTTTAAAAGGTCCAGCACAGGCTTCGTGGAAGACTCTGTCGCATACTTTTCCCTTCGATAAAACATCAGTGAAATCAGCCAGACGTTTCAGTGCCGCATTGATGGACTCGAGGACGGAGACATCCTGCCAGGTCGGGTTCAGGCGCCCGTGTTTTCTGTCATCAATCAAGACACGTCTGATTGCAGGTAGTTCCAGGAACAATCTGCCAATCTTTTTTTTTTTTTTTTTTGGCTTCGTACCCCATCGGGAAGAGACGTCCTGGAGGAAATATGACATATTTGTTATAGTTTAAATTTTAATAACTACATTTTGCGTTACAAAAAAACAGTTTCAGCTACAAATTTGTGCTCATTTCGATAAAAAAAAAAAGGTTTAATGATTTTATTACTTTACACTACATCAATTAGTTATTTTATACATGCAAACATACATAGAATAATTATATATACTAATAATTAATGTAGTGTAAAATAATGTAAACATTAATCCTTATTTCTAATTGAAATTATTTGTATCTGAAAATGTAATGTCTTTTGATAGATAGATAGATAGATAGATAGATAGATAGATAGATAGATAGATAGATAGATAGATAGATAGATAGATAGATAGATAGATAGATATTCTTCAGGTCTCTTTTCTTTATCCAGCTTATAATGAAGGCGGTTGCCAGATTTCTACAGAGTCCTCAGACTCTTTCTCACTTGCTAAAGCATTTCTGACAGCTGAATGGAGATTATGGCCAACCCAACCAAGTTTCCCACTGCAGCCACAATATTAACTCCATTATCTGTGTGGTAAAGCAGGACATTCTTTCATCTAATACCCAATCTGATAACAATACACTTGCGTTTCTGCTAAATTATCAGCTGTGTGGTTTTCTGGGGTGAACATCGTCTCAGTGTTTCAGATCTTTGACAATATCTTCCTTCACTCGATTGTACAAATCGCCAGTTTGGATAATGTATGTTTTTCCCTCTCAAATCATGTTGCTTGTCAAAGTTCAGAAGCATTTCTCCTTCCTGATGTACCATGGAACGCTGTCCATTAGTGTGTCCATTGGTTTCTCAGATTTGTGGTGTTGGTGCCTTGTGCTGGTATTTCTCATTACCATATTCCACACACTGCTGTGTCGATGTCTTTCGGCCGTCCTTTTTTTCCAGCAGGGATAAAACCAGAATGCACCCGGACAGGTGCCGTAGTTTTTTTGGCTTCTATATTAATTTTATCTTTGCTGTATTATCGTGCCGATATGGCTCAGCGATGCAAAACTCGGCAGAACGTGTCGTAACGCGTGCAGAGCGAGCGTGTTGGAAGTAGGGTGCTGCAGGTACTACCAGCTCCCCCTTGTGGCCAATAAAAGTGCACAGAAATGGCGGTTGGATACAACGGCCGCGGTTCGTAATCATCATTTTTTTTTTGTTTCTGGGAGACTTTTCCCTTACCGTGTTTTGTGTGCAATACATTTCACAAGTGTAACACCAGGGTTCTGGTGGGTGTGTGTGTGTGTGTGTGTGTGTGTGTGTGTGTGTGTCTGACTATAGAAAGCTCTCTCCTGAAAAAGGTCTGATGTGCAGGAGAATGGAACACTGCACTGAATCCTTTATTTACATTATTCCCAGCTCAGTGATTAAACCATTCACAAGGTTGTGAGTTCAAATCCTGCGCTGCCCTGCTGGACCCATGAGCAAGTCCCTTAACCCCTTAACCGCTCAGTTGTAAGTCGCTCTGGAGAAGGGGCTCTGAAACGGCATGAATGTAAATGCACTTTAACTGGAGTCGTATTTAAGTAGGGGGTTGGTACCTGAGAAGCGCAGGTACGGTGCACTTCATCCACCACAACATTTGGTACTTGTTTTGCATGTTTTTCTTTTTTCTTTTTCTTCAGTCCTCCAGGTCAGAAAGAGCCTCCGTATCTGACTGAAGCAGGCAGAGAGGCATTTGATCAGCTCTACCGGCTTTGGGAGGGCGAGATGAGGAACATGCTCTCGTCTCATACCCCCTCTCCTCTTCTGCCGCTTCCCCTGGACTGCCAGGCTCAGCTAGTTAAAGATCTCCTCAATGTGCTCATAGGGGTGGCTTCTGTTACTTTTCCCCTCAATGAGGTAATCACACTCTCCATTGCACAAGAGAACGCTCGAATTACCCATAATGCCTTTAATCCCACAGAAACGTTTTCATCAGCGGTGCGGCGTCCGAGCGAGGATTTGCGCTGATAGAAGACAAAAGTGGCTCGTGATCGCGATAGACACGAGATCGCGACAAGCCGCTCCCTTTTAGCCAGCTAGCTATAATAAACGTTTCTAACCGAATAGCTACAGTGCCTGTATCATCCGACCTTCTTTTTCTTATCAGTTTTTTTTTCGTACTCTAAAAGTGCTGCGTGTTTAATTAAAGAACTGTTCAGCCATCCATTAAGGATACAGTTCTGAAGGCAGCATTGATTATTGAGGAGTCGTTTCTGCTTCCTCCAAAGCCGAGTGTCCAAATGCGATTTCGTATCTCTAGGTGAAAAGACTGAACTTTATCATAAAACTAAAAAAGAATTCCAATTTCAATGCATCCGTTTTTGTGAAGGCATTTAAAGACGGCTGTTTTAAACGCGAGTTTAAAGTAAGATTTCAATTGTAACATTAAAGTTGTTCAATGCTTCAGTAGTTTTGTTCATTGTTTTGTTAATTTTAACATCAACGAATACATTTTTATAATGAAGTACATTTTTATTTTATCTGTTAACTTTAGTTAGTTTCATTTGAATATGAAGATGTTAATAAATAAATATATAATGAATATGTTGTATATATAGACGCAACCCATAAAAAACTATCAGTGTGGATTTTACCCGATAGTTCAAGATATACCTTTATTTGTCCCACAGTGGGGAAATTTCTTAACGTTCCATCAACCAACTACCGATTAATCGGTGAATCGTCGACCTCTAATAGCCTGTGATGAACCAATGCCTGACTTCCGTTTGCACGAATCTCTATTTCCTCTCTGTTCCAGTCGAGTGTTCAGTTTGACGTGCGGGCGGATGTGTGCGTGTCAGGAACGTCTCCTGAGAGCGTGTCGTGCCTGTTGGAGGAGCTGTCGCAGTACGGCACGCATTACCTTCGCCTGAGCCGCTTCTCTCTGGGCTCGGCTGATAAGAAAGGCCTGGTGTTTCAGGTAACGGTTCTCCATGCAGCGTCTCTGACCTCGGCCAAGGACGCGGCTCTGTCTGGAGTCAGACTCCTCTAATTTGCGTCTTTAAGAAAAATGCCAAATCTAATAATAGTGTTATTGTCTCGGTTTGCTGCAGGCGTTTACGGGTGGCCTGAGGCGCTATCTACACTACTACAGAGCGTGTGTACTGAGCACGCCCGCCACCATCAGCCTCCTTACCATCGCCTTCCATTTCCGCAAGCTCGGCCGACAGCTGAGGTAGGAGCGCCGCTGTAGTACAGCATCACACATTTAATTAAGAGAACACCGGGGTATGAACCTGTATATAAGTGTGTGTGTGTGTTTTAGGTACCTTGGCGAGCTGTGCTGTGTGGACGGTGCTGCCAGTACACGTCAGGCTACATTCCCTGTAGTAAGTAACATCACTGTTGGGTTTGGAATCCTGTATGAGGCGCTGTTTTGTAACAGGTGCCGGTGTGTTGTTTCCTCAGGGCGTAAAGCTTCTCTCCTACCTGTATAATGAAGCGCGGAGCAACTGCAGTAATGAGAACTACCCAGTGCTTCTTTCTCTACTCAAGAGCAGCTGTGAGCCTTACACAAGGTCAGTGTTTTTCTCTCTCTCTCTCTCTCTCTCTCTCTCTCTCTCTCTCTCTCTCTCTCTCTCTCTCGCTTTTCTTTACACTCCCTCTCCCTGCATTTGAACTTCCTTGCATTTTTATTTAGAAAATACTATTCTTTATTCTAGTTTGTTCTTCTCTCTCTCTCTCTCTCTCTCTCACTCACTCACTCACTCACTCACTCACACACTCACTCACTCACACACTCACACACTCTCTCTCTCACTCACACACTCACTCTCTCTCTCACTCACACACTCTCTCTCTCTCTCACTCACACACTCTCTCTCTCTCTCACTCACTCACACTCACTCACTCACTCACTCACACTCTCTCTCTCTCTCTCTCTCTCTCTTGCTTTATCTATCTGTCCATCTACTCATTTATCTGTCTGTTTATTCCCTGAAGCGAATCTTTTTTATGCAAGTTTATTTATTTATTTCTTTTCCCAAAACGAAGCAAAAGCCCCATTTAAACAAATTCTAAATTACGAGTCTCTCACACGTAGTCTTACTTCGAATTACTTTTACTCTGGACCGCCTGAAAACGTACTCCGAAAGAGTTATTGATTCAGTCCGAAATGGATTTTTTCCAGAAATTATTTTCCAGGACAAATGCTACATCAAGTTAATGGGGAAACGGCGAGGCCGACGGGGTTGGGGGTAATCTAGTGCTGCGCTCGGCGTACGCGGCGAGATTCGACTGAAATAATGGCGTCGCCTCGGGCTCGTGTAGCAGACGCACGCCCCGACACCTTAATGCGACGGTCTCGCACTCAGCGTAGACCTACAGAAAGTTTTAGAATGTTTCTGCCCCGGGAAGCTTTAAAAAAAATCATGCATGTTTGTGAAGCCTTTAAAAGACAAAGTCCTTTTTGCTCTTGGTGTTAATGACACTCTCCCCTGAGGCAGAATGGTACAATATGAGGCGGTTTCTTATCGCAAGCAATCCTGAACCCGATCAATCTGTCGTGTAGGTTTGTCTCAGACTGGGTGTACAGCGGCGTCTTCAGAGATGTCTATAAAGAGTTCTTGATCCAGGTGAACGAGGACTACCTCAGCTACCGAGGTGAGCATTTCCATTCTTACACCACCGAATGCATAAAGCTCTTTGCCTTTTCCCGAGACGCCGATCGAGCCTCGTTATTCGTTCTGAGCACGTCTCTGTCTCTGTCTCTTTGTAGATAAGCATTTCTGGGTGCAGGGCTACACTCTGATCTCGCAGGATGCGGAGGAGTGCGTTCCCGTGTTCCTCCGTCACATAGCCAACGATGTTTACGTCTGCGGAAAAACCATCAACCTACTGAAAATCTGTTGCCCGCAGGTCTGGTGTTCGAGGTTAACGCACAGAAACAAGGCTGTGCTAATTCCACATCACTTACATCACCTCGATAGCGATTACTGTGGATCTGGGAAAACGTTCCTGCCATAATAATTTGCCTAATAATTTAACAGAACGGAATGATTTGCAATCTAATAAACCCATATTTAATTTGAACATAGAAAGCAAATGTTTACACTGAGGAAATGTACCATTTTAAGATAAAAAATAATAGGGTAATTTTGAATTTGATCGCTGCAGCCGGTATTTAAAAAGTTAGGGTTAGGAGAAACGCAGCTACAAAGAGAAAAGCAGTGGGCCTAAGACAGATCCTTGTGGAACACCAAACTTTACTCCAGAGAGTATGAAAAACTCACTATTTACATTAATTTGAAAACGTTTATTTAATTATTTTGAGAGACTCTGCCTTAAAAGATACTTTTTTTATAACCACTCATCTTACTGACATACTAATTGGGTTGCCAATTAACCCAATTAGTTTCAAACTGTTCCTCCAGCTGTTTCTTTTTTATTTCTTTTTTTTAGTAACACTTTTTTTTCCAGCTTTCTGTTACCCCCATCAATTTAAAAATTCCCTTTATCCTCAGATTAAAATATAAAATGCAAGAAATGCTATGTTCTATTGTAAATCTAGTGTGAGAACAAATGGCTTCATGAAATTAGCAAACTGCATTGTTGAGGGTATAAACATTTTTTTAAAGTGAAAAGTGGAGCAAAGACCAAAGGTTCTTGCTCTGTATCTTTTTAAGCAGAGAACCAAAAACATATGGTTTCCTGTGTCTCTGGCAGCACTATATCTGGTCGGAGGTTCCCATGCCACGCATCGCCGTGACCTTCTCTCTGCGGGAGGTGGAGGAGATTGAGAGAGATTGCGCTGTGTATCGCGGCCGCATGGAGACCATCGCCAAGCAAAGCGCCATCAGCAGAGAGGAGCAGGTACTGCACTGGCTCTTGCTTTTAGCACTGTATTTTTTTCAGAGTCAATCTGACGCTTTTTTTTTTTGGAAACTACATGTGAAATGAGGCGTATTAAAGGGAAAAGTTTTATACGGAACATCCCACAAGGCTTGGATGTCTCGGCTGATTCTCGCTGTGACTAAACGCATCGCCTGTGTGTTAAGGCGCCGCGCTGATGTGTGAGAAATGATGTATACAATCCATTAGCACATTTTTAAGCAGAATGCAGAACTTTTAAATGCTGGAATGTGATTGTTTTCTTTTATGACTGTCATCCCTCATTCCTCCCTATCTATTCCCCTCTCTCTCTCTCTCTCTCTCTCTCTCTCTCTCTCTCTCTCTCTCTCTCTCTCTCTCTCTCACACTCTCACTCTCTATATATATTTCTCACTCTTTTATAAAAAATTTTTTTGTGTCTTGTACTCCAGGCGTTGCGTACCGAGCTGGCACGCCAAGAGCTCATCAATCAGGTCAGAGAGTCCACAGCCAAAACGCTGGAGAGCATCCGAGGTCAGCGCTGCGTCCCCCTGCGCCATATCCATCACAACACCTCTTCTCTATATCGCTTCTCTGCGCTCGTGAAATGTGATGCAGCCAGTTATATAACAAATGTTAAAATGTGTCATCAGCTTATCGAGCCTGGAGATGAGCGAGACGGGAAAATATGATCCCGAGCTGAAACGGGGCAGGTCTTTTGCTGAAGTGGCATTTGTTCGAAAACTAGATTGCATCATTCCCCCTGATGTTGGTTGGTGGGCTTGAACGTTAGTGGAACGCTAGAAAAACACAGATTGATCGGTTTCGCTGAATAATCGGCACCGATATTTGTTTAATGGAACTATCGGCTACCGATAGTTTTACCGGGTTGCTGGAGAAGGCCATGCTGTAAAAGAGCGGCCTCTAGAGGCTAATCAACGAGACTGCGTGCTGCACAGAGAATGCTATATTAGATTTCTTTATTTCTTTATTTATTTCTATTACATGGAGTGTTTGTTTTATATCCAGTGTCAGTTTAAAAACTTTAAAAATCAGTTTATAAGCAATCCAACTTAGCCATCACTAAAATCCATCAGTCGACCTCTAATTGCTGATGCTGTTTAACATTTGCAGAACCAAAAAAAAAAGGCCAATTATAACGTTATAACGTCACCGATCAAAACCAGAAGTTTACATTTTACATTTACATAAACACTCGCGACGTTGATTGAACGAATCGGCAGGAAGGAAATAATAAGAGGCCGATTAATGACTTGAAACATTTGCTGAGATCTTGCTGTGCTCTTCCACCCCCTGCAGGTCGCCAGGTGTCACAACGTCTGGCTGAAGGGGCCAAAAAGAGAGAACGCTTTGAAGAGAGAAGGCAGGAGCTACAGCTCGACCAGGAGGTGAGAAAGGTTTAGGAAATCATGTGTTTCTTTTCCTCCCTTTTTTTTTTTGCACATCAAGATTGAAATGTAAAAAAATATGCGCTTCAAATTCATGGAGGGTTCATTAATTCCTACCCGAGCTCTAAGTACCCTGTCTGGTTTCTTCGTCTACTACAGACACTTCAGACCCTTCAGCCTTGAGACAGGTTTCAGGTTCTGAATACAAAATAAAGTGTGTCGGAGGAGATGTAAGGAGTGATCGTCTGTTGTAGAGTCGCTTTCAGGCTGCTTTGGTATTATGGTTGTTATAGAAGCCGTTGTTTTGGCTTCACGAATGAATCAATTTGCCGTGTTTTTCCTTGTTAAGTATCAACCCGAGTTTCAGCTCAAGCTCTAGGTATCATCTTTACGGGGTGTCGTTTGCATGCAAAGTTATTTATGACCTTTGCTACAACGATGTTTATCGGAGAGGAGGAACGAGCACGATTATGGGGTTTTTTTTTTTTTTTGGATTTATGATTTGTTTTGGTTTTTGCATTTAGAATTCCTATTAGCGAGTCCAGAATTGCAGCCTTTCTTACTATTAACATAAAAGATCCAAATAACGAAAGATAAGGTGGCGGGGAAGGGCTAAGCGCAACGTTCTATTGATTTATCATCTCAAATCCAATTAATCTGTAACCTAGTTTTGGCTCTTCCATGGATAGCATTACAATTAACCAACAGAGACAGAAATGCTCGTGATAAAAAAGCTTTGATCCTGTTTAATAGCCATCGTCCATACAAATGAATCTCCGTCCTCCTGATTGATTCGGAATTGTTTTATGGCGCTCTGTCCACCTTAATCAGCGAGGGAACGTGTTCAACACCCTGTAATGTGACTCCTGCAGATTTGTGCACTGTTACAGATTGATTACTGCAGTGCATCTTGGGGAAATTTTTTTTTTTTTTTAGTAACTCCTGTACCACATTTATTCAGAATGCAGATGAAGAGAAATGTGATTTAAAGGGTTTGTCAGTGGGTAGTGTGTGTGTGTGTGTGTGTGTGTGTGTGTGTGTGTGTGTGTGTGTGTGTGATTAGTCCGAGGAAGAAATTATCAAATTGTTTCCTTTTTGGTACAAACAAAAAAACTAGTGTAACTTTCTCTGTACTTCGGTGAACCTACAAGCAGCAGTGTATTTAATGTTTTTTTGTCTTATTTTATTACGTAATTAATGTGTTGTTGAATGTTATTATAATTATTTTAATATTTAAAACTCTTTCTTTGGAAAATAGACACTTTCAGTTGCTAGTAATATTTGAATACTACTGCTAATAATTATAATGTTTGCGTTCAGCTGCTGTTTAATATTTATACCCTGCTGTGCATCCTACTGTACACCCTGATGTACACCCGACTGTACACCCTGATGTACACTCTACTGTACACTCTACTGTACACCCGACTGTACACTCTACTGTACACTCTACTGTACACCCTGCTGTTAACTCTACTGTACACCCTGATGTACACCCTGATGTACACCCTACTGTACACCCTGATGTACACCCTACTGTACACCCTGATGTACACCCTGATGTACACTCTACTGTACACCCTGCTGTTAACTCGACTGTACACTCTACTGTACACTCTACTGTACACCCTGCTGTTAACTCTACTGTACACCCTGATTTACACCCTACTGTACACCCTGATTTACACTCTACTGTATGCTCTACTGTACACTCTACTGTACACCCTGCTGTTAACTCTACTGTACACCCTGATGTACACCCTGATGTACACCCGACTGTACACTCTACTGTACACCCTGCTGTTAACTCTACTGTACACCCTGATGTACACCCGACTGTACACTCTACTGTACACTCTACTGTACACCCTGATGTACACCCTACTGTACACCCTGATGTACACTCTACTGTACACTCTACTGTACACCCTGCTGTTAACTCTACTGTACACCCTGATGTACACCCTACTGTACACCCTGATTTACACTCTACTGTATGCTCTACTGTACACCCTGCTGTTAACTCTACTGTACACCCTGATGTACACCCTACTGTACACCCTGATGTACACTCTACTGTACACCCTGCTGTACACCCTACTGTACACCCTGCTGTTAACTCTACTGTACACCCTGATGTACACCCTACTGTACACCCTGATGTACACTCTACTGTACACTCTACTGTACACCCTGCTGTTAACTCTACTGTACACCCTGCTGTTAACTCTACTGTACACCCTGATGTACACCCTCCTGTTAACTCTACTGTACACCCTCCTGTTAACTCTACTGTACACCCTAATGTACACCCTCCTGTTAACTCTACTGTACACCCTGATGTACACCCTGCTGTTAGCTCTACTGTACATCCTACTGTACACTACTGTACAACCTGATGTTCACCCTGATGTACACCCTGATGTACACTCTACTGTACACCCTGATGTACACCCTCCTGTTAACTCTACTGTACACCCTCCTGTTAACTCTACTGTACACCCTGATGTACACCCTCCTGTTAACTCTACTGTACACCCTGATGTACACCCTGCTGTTAGCTCTACTGTACATCCTACTGTACATCCTACTGTACACTACTGTACAACCTGATGTTCACCCTGATGTACACCCTGATGTACACCCTCCTGTTAACTCTACTGTACACCCTGATGTACACCCTGCTGTTAGCTCTACTGTACATCCTACTGTACATCCTACTGTACACTACTGTACAACCTGATGTTCACCCTGATGTTCACCCTGATGTTCACCCTGATGTACACCCTGATGTACACTCTACTGTACACCCTGATGTACACCCTGATGTACACCCTACTGTACACCCTGCTGTTAACTCTACTGTACATCCTACTGTACAACCTGATGTTCACCCTGATGTACACCCTGATGTACACTCTACTGTACACCCTGATGTACACCCTACTGTACACCCTGCTGTTAACTCTACTGTACATCCTACTGTACACCCTGATGTACACTCTACTGTACACCCTGATGTACACCCTACTGTACACCCTGCTGTTAACTCTACTGTACATCCTACTGTACACCCTGATGTACACCCTACTGTACAACCTGATGTACACCCGGATGTACACTCTACTGTACACCCTGATGTACACCCTGCTGTTAACTCTACTGTACAGCCTACCATACACCCTGATGTACACTCTACTGTACACGCTGATGTACACTCTACTGTACACGCTGATGTACACCCTGATCTACACTCTACTGTACACGCTGATGTACAGTCTACCGTACACCCTGATGTACACTCTACCGTACACCATGAAGTACACTCTACTGTACACCCTGATGTACACCCTGCTGTTAACTCTACTGTACATCCTACCGTAGACCCTGCTGTACACCCCACCGTACACCATGCAGTACACGTTACTGTACACTGCTCTACTCTTTGCTTCCTCAAAACAGTTTCTATACAAGTGACAAGAGCATGGTTTAAAGGTGTTTGAATGCATGCTACAGGTTCTACAGGTTAATATTCTAAATTATCCCCAATATAATCATCCAAATGTGACACTGCTAATCTAATTTCCTTATAGAAGGAGAGGACATGGGTAATTATGTAAGTTAGCAAGTAGGTGGGTAAGTTAGTAGGCTGGTGGGTAAGTTAGTAGGTAGGCTTAGTAGGTAGGTTGGTCTTGTACTTACTTTTGATATATGCGTTTTGATCATTGCATTTCATTCTTCTAGGAAGATGTTTTACTAGATTTTGGAGTGTGTTTATGGATATGTGTTCATCAGCCACAAGGGTGTTAGTAAAGGCAGGTACTGATGTAGGTGAAGAGACCTGGTACGCAGTCAGTGTTCACATTCATCCCAAAGGTGTTTAGTAGGGATGAGATCAGAGCTTTGTAGCAGACCACTCTAGATCTTCCTCTTCAAAGCATGTAAACCAGATCTTCAGGGAGTTCACTTTGTGCACAGGGGCAGTGCCATGCTGGAGCAGGTTTGTGTTTCCAAGTTCGAATGAACGCAAAATGTTATTATCGTGCATCTAAAGACGTCTTCTCTCCTGTTTTATTCTGTTTTATTAAAGCCTTTAATATATGTAGTGTATTCCAAGTTCCATTATTGCAAAAGAAAGTGTGAATAACAGGAATCTGTTTGCAGTGGCGCAATGCTGTTCGAAAGAAGGAGCAGGAAGATGACTACAGTTTTGCCCGAGAGCTTAGAGACCGAGAACAGAGGCTGCAGGCCCTCGAGGAGCAGCTGGAGCGCAGGGCACGGTAAGCCTGAAAGCATTCTTCATTTTTCATTTCCACTGCAGACCCACTTATATACTATGCCGATTGTACATAGTAAGCTGAGGGTTTAAGCAGTGTTTTTGTGTGTGTATGTGTTCAGCATGGATCTGATCGCTCAGTACAGTCGCCTGACTGAGGAAGCGGCTAAGAAAGAATGGAGGGCAATGTGGAAGGTACAGAGGATGAGACTACATGAAGCCCGAGTGAACTTTCTGCAGCAGGACCGACACACCATACAGGTGTGCTAAAGGCGGTTTTATAGCAGTTTATTTGTTGCGATTATTCGGAATCAGTGGCAGAACCATCAGCTTTACAGTAGTATCTTAAATATTATTTTACTGTCAGTGATTTTCCACATTACAGTGCATCTTTTTTGTGTTCAAACGTTTTTGCGACATGTGCATGCTTCTTTTGTTTCTACGCAACAAATCCGGTAAAAAGCAAAAACACAAGAATTGGACAGTGAATGAGTGGATGAAAGTTTTCTGGAGTCCAAATGTGACCTTTTTGCCTCTAATTGAAGAACTTGTATAAGACCGAGAACTGGAGAGAAGTTGTGATCAGACTCCCTCATCCCCACTCTCACACATGGAGGTCGAAAAAGGGTTTGGGGTTGTTTTGGAGTAGGGATGTTTTTAGACTTATTCCAGAAAGTGAAAGGAATCCTGAAACAACACGGCTCCCATTCCATACAACACCATGCAGTTCCATCTGGACTCTTTGGAACCGACTTCACCGTACAACAAGACGATGAGACTGTAGGCGTTATTTAGAGAGCAGACAGTCGTCTGGAGTGATATACATGGAATGACCTGCCCACCTGAATCCTGCTGAACTGCTCTGGGATAAACTGGATCACAAGGTCTAGTGAAGAACATCTTTGGCAAATTTGGCAAAAAAAAAACAAAACCAAGAGGTACGGCAAAGTGTTTCAGCTGAATGTTTGAGAGAAACCAAGTGTCCGAAGGCTGAGAGTGTGGAAAGCTGTTCTCCATGCTAAGGGAGAATTCTTTTTCAAAGTCGATAGTTAGATACTGTTACATGACCGATTTTGTTTTTACAGGTAGCACTATGTTTAAAAAAAAAAGAAAACCTTCACAAACTCAACCAGGATTCGTAAATCCAGGCGTCTATTATCAGGCTGCACCTCACTTTACATTAGACGAGCACTTTATCCCAACTCAGCAGCTTCTCTTATGATTTTTGTCTTGTTTATTATAATATCTGAATATCATTTATTTGTGACTGTGGGTTTGTTGCAGGCTTTACTTGCGAAATATCCATTAGGACAGGAACGCCCCTGTCAGGATCCAGATGTTATTAAGAAACCACCTCAGGATCAGCAGGTATGTGTAGCCACATATGTTGATCAGTAGAATAGTGTGTGGGGGGGTCAACTTGTTAAAATAAACCCTCTCTCGTTGTAGGAATCCCATGCTCCTGAGATCCAAATGGAAAATCTAATAATAGATCAGGAACTTGGTGCTGCTTCTGATTCGATTCTGCCTCCTCCTTGCCCTCCTGCACTTCTCTCCCCCTCCACCAGGAAGGTTAATTCTCTGATCTCAGATCAGATTGATGTCACAGACTTCCTCCCGAAACCTCCACGTCCTGCGGACAGTACAGCAGTAACCCAGGCTCTACAGGATGTCGGCTGTGACCTCTCGGAATACTCCAGAAACACTGATTCCAACTATGACTTCTGCTCCCTCTATTGCCCTCTGGAATGCCTCAGGGGGCACTCGAGGTCTGCTCATCTATCCCTCCCCCACCAAGTTGCAGAGCCTGGGGCAAGTCCACATGGCCATCCTTCACAGAATTCACTTCTTCTGGAGGTTAGAACTGCCTTGGGGCATGTGCCGCACACTAGTCCAAGTGAATCCGGGCCAGCAGAAGAGACACAAAAGCAAACTCTGGCCCCAAATGTAAATCAGAAGTCAAATAAACCGTCGTTATATGGAGAGGAGAAGGAACTTCCGGCATGTGGTGTGGATTTGGAGCCAAAATCTTCAACTGATAACATAGCAGAGAAGGCCAAAGCTTTTAAGCAGCTTGTTCAGCCCCTTCAGACATCAGCTGAGCAAATTCCAATAGATCTGGCTCTGATCACTGGCAGTAGCAAAGACTCTAATGTCCAAAACAAATCCAAGAATACGATCTCAGGGGTATCTAGTGTTTCAACCTCCAATACTGCCCAGGCCCATTCCTTCGCTGCTGACATAAGGACTAGTGGGCTTTCTTCTGATGACACCATGGTTCTTCTCTCACCCAGTATCCATGGCCATGCCTCTGATGCTCATATTAAGATTGGAGACCATGTTTCTGAGGTAGCTGTAGCTGTTCCCTGCCAGAATATACATGGCCATGTTTCCGATGCTCACATTAAGGTTGGCGACCATGTTTCTGAGGTAACTGTAGCTGTTCCCTCCCAGAATATCCATGGCCATGCTTCTGATGCTCATATTAAAGTTGGAGATAATGTTTCTGAGCTTCCTGTGGCTGTCCCCTCACGAAATGTCCATGGCCATGCCTCTGATGCTCATATTAAGTTTGGAGACCATGTTTCTGAGGTAACTGTAGCTGTTCCCTCCCAGAATATCCATGGCCATGCTTCTGATGCTCATATTAAAGTTGGAGATAATGTTTCTGAGGTTACTGTGGCTGTCCCCTCACGAAATGTCCATGGCCATGCTTCTGATGCTCATATTAAGTTTGGAGATAATGTTTCTGAGGTAACTGTAGCTGTTCCCTCCCAGAATATCCATGGCCATGCTTCTGATGCTCATATTAAAGTTGGAGATAATGTTTCTGAGGTTACTGTGGCTGTCCCCTCACGAAATGTCCATGGCCATGCTTCTGATGCTCATATTAAGTTTGGAGATAATGTTTCTGCGGTAACTGTAGCTGTTCCCTTCCAGAATATCTATGGCCATGTTTCCGATGCTCATATGAATGTTTCTGAGGTAACTGTAGCTGTTCCCTCCCAGAATATCCATGGCCATGCTTCTGATGCTCATATTAAAGTTGGAGATAATGTTTCTGAGGTTACTGTGGCTGTCCCCTCACGAAATATCCATGGCCATGCTTTCGATGCTCATATTAAGTTTGGAGACCATGTTTCTGAGGTAGCTGTAGCTGTTCCCTCCCAGAATATCCATGGTCATGTTTCTGATGCTCACATTAAGGTTGGCTACCATGTTTCTGGGGTTACCATGGCTGTTCCAACCCCAAATATACATGGCCACGCTTCTGATGCTCATATTATGATTGGGAAGATGGTTTCTGAGGTTCCTGTGGCTGTCACCTCACGAAATGTCCATGGCCATGCTTCTGATGCTCATATTAAGTTTGGAGACCATGTTTCTGAGGTACCTGTAGCTGTTCCCTCCCAGAATATCCATGGCCATGCTTCTGATGCTCATATCAAAGTTGGAGATAATGTTTCTGAGGTTTCTGTGGCTGTCCCCTCACGAAATGTCCACGGCCATGCTTCCGATGCTCATATTGAAGTTGGAGACTACGTTTCTGAGGTGGCTACACCTATTGCCTCTCGCAATGTCCATGGCCATGTCTCTGATGACCACATTAAAATAGGAGAACTGGTTTCCGAGGTTCTTTCTCCTTTCCCTTCGCAAAATATCTACGGCCATGCCTCTGACGCTCATATAAAGATTGGGGAGCTAGTTTCTGAGGTACCTACTTCAACCCCTTTGCCTAATATCCACGGTCATGCCTCTGACGCTAACATAAAGGTGGGCGAGTTCGTCTCAGACGTCGCACCATCTCGCCCTCGTTGGAGCAAACATGGCCACTCTTCAGACAGCACTCTTAAAGTAGGCTGTCTGATCCCAGAAGCTAAACCAGCACATTCACCATTCCTAGTAAGTGCTTATGGTCATTCCTCAGACTCCACACTGAAGGGTGGGTGTGTCGTTTCTGGTACAGACACGTTGCCTTCGCTGCTGCCTGGCAGTGCTTACGGGCACTCCTCAGACTCGACACTAGGGGTGGGGTGTATGGTGATGGGGGAACAGGTACCTAACTGGCCCCCTCTCCTGGGTAGTGCCTATGGACATTCCTCTGATGCCAGCCTGGGCATAGGCTGTGTGGTGCAGGGGATCAGACCTGGAAGCTCTTACAGTGAAGCCCCTAGTGATGGATCCAAACTGCCTACAGACGTCATTCAAGATGGCCAAGAAGCCCATGGTACATTTTTACAACAAGATAATTGTCTAACTGTCTATTATACGTATACATATTAATATATATGATACATATGAAGCAGCTACCGATGCGATACGATTCACCCAATTACGATGCAGTGGAAAAAAAACGTGATGCTTCGGTTCAGACAGGAACCGTTAGATAGTTGCTTAAGTGCCTTCTGACGCATGGCCCCTTTCATATACACGCCTTTGTAGTGCAAAAAAAACAAAAAACTAGCGTCTGCAGAAAGTTACAGCTCTACCTCTGCCATGTTAATCTGTATTCTATGTGACTCTCAGGACACGCCTCTGTCTCCGTAGTGTGCTACGTCATGTTCACGTAGCAGCAGAGAAACGGTTTAGCGACGAGAAATTGATCTACATATCAAATATTGCTCACTTTCTAACGCAAATACGTTAAAAATTATGCCTCGCGATACGAACGCCAACTTGCATCCGAACACTTTTTTTTTTTTTTTTTTTTTTTTTTTTTTAACCTTTATGCCGACGCAAATCCCAGCGCCCCCGCTGCGTACACGTGCAGCCGCCTCCTAATGCGAACAAAATCGTATCGGTATTTCAAGAGTTTGTGAACGCAGTATATTATTCCAGGTTTTATGATATAATGACTCGAATATATTGGGACGCCTGAAGACAGTTTCACAATGTACAGTATCACAATATTTACATTCGCTACCAGAGTTTCAGAAAAAACACAATGATTTTACAAGCTCCAGGAAAATGAACTTAAACTACAAAAATTGATTTGTGGTGTTAGTCAGATCGTGTAGCGCAGTATTGATATAACATTATATTACCCATTCCAAGCTGTATAACAGTAATCGTCTATCAGCATGTGCAGAGGAAGACAGTTGCTAAGCATAAACGTATCCCTTTATTAAAATGTCGTATCTATGCTTTACATCCACTCTGACTTCACTCAAATTCCTCATTTAAATATGTTAAACGGTGCGGATCCCATTTCAGCATGTGTCTGAGCTGTTTATTTTTTTCGTGCAACCGCTGCCACAGCTGCTTCTCATAATCATCTGCTCACTCTGAGTGAGGGCCTTAGTGCCTGGGCCCAGGGGCTGGGACTGTCCCCGTCTGAGAGACCAGAGGACGACTACCTCCTCAAGCTGGCCTCGCAGTACCACGCTGAGCAGTACGAGGATTCCTACAGGCAAATGAGTGAGTGTCCTTCAACCTCAATACGCCTTTTTGAGTTGTTAGATCACCTCGATTTAACCCCACACTTACTGACTGCATGTGTGTGTGTGTGTCGGTCAGTGTCGGCCCCGGAGGCACAGCTCCTGCAGCAGGTGACCCGTGGGCCGAACAGTCTCCCAGCGGACTCGGCTCTGAACTGCGCCACGGACTCCACCGCGGTGCAGCTCAGCGAGATGATGCCCCTCCCGGTGCTCATGAAACACTCGGTCACGACTCCACTCGTCACACAGTGAGTGCATTAGAGGTGTTGTTTAAATGCTAATTACTTTTTTTCTTCTTTTTTTTTCCGCCCTGTAAGTAGGTTTAGAGGTTGCGTTGTTCCATTATCATTTCAGTTCTAGTCAGTGACTTTGACGCATTTAGATGACGCTAGCACTTTCGAGACTTAAATACAAACTCTCCGAGTAGTTTCCCCCAAAAGCCACATGCACATACATCTAAATTCTACTGCAGGAGGAAATTTATTCGTTCACTCACACCTACAGACACAGATGCAGGTTTTCCAGGTTGATTTATTTATTAAGACAGTTTGAATGTGTATGTCTGGGCTAAAGTTGAAACAGGGTTTCCA
Source organism: Silurus aristotelis (assembly GCF_946808225.1). NCBI lineage: Eukaryota > Metazoa > Chordata > Actinopteri > Siluriformes > Siluridae > Silurus > Silurus aristotelis. The sequence goes on from NC_139580.1 coordinate 30,558,762, forward strand.
TGGAGTCTTAAAAAAATAAATAAATAAATAAAAACCTTAAAAGTCTTGATCTGATGCTCATCCAAAAGCTCCCGCAGCACTTTTGTTTGTGTTTGCAAGTTTTCGCGGTTATTTCTTTTGCTAATCCGAATATAAAGCCCCGTATCACGACTGCAAAATAAGACCAACCTGCAACAGCCAGTCAGCTTTCTGTTATTGGTATGAAACTCTCGGGTTGTACCACAGACGTAAAACGGATTTTATTATTCCGCGCTGGCATTTTAGTGATAAAACCCCAAAAAAACAAAAAAAAGAATGTAGGTTAAGGCCGGTTGCTAACAATGTGTTTGTGTTTTTGATTTTGGTCTTTAAAAGGTCTTGTCCATGTTAAAATGTCTAGTCCATGTTAAATGACTCGGGGCAGGTCTAGACAAAATCATAATGAACTCTCTCTCTCTCTCTCTCTCTCTACCCCCCCCCCTCAGTTTGTCGCTGGTGAACAAGGCGGTGGTGGATTATTTCTTTGTGGAACTGAGAGTGGAGAAGCATTTTGAAGCTCTGAGACACTTCTTACTGATGGAAGATGGAGAATTTGCGCTGTCGCTTACCGACCGGCTCTTTGAGAAGGTGAGAGCAGAACATCAATTGGCCGGCAGTCTGAAAAAGATCTTGAGAGGGAAACAGTTTCCTGTTAAAGTGGCTTCTATTCGTTCAAAGAGACCGATTGCTTGTGATAAACACCATAACATAATCTGTTCATTAAAGTGTGTGTGTGTGTGTGTGTGTGTGTGTGTGTAGTTGGGCAGTGGACAAACCCCAGGTGAGCTCCTGACACCCCTGGTGCTGAACTCGATCCTGAACAAGGCTCTGCAGTACAGCGTGCACGGTGACAGCCAGCTGGCCACTAACTTCACGTTTGCGCTGCGCTACCTGCCCGAGGTGTTCCATCCCCACGCTCCCGACTCGCTCAACTGCCTCGAGCTGCGCTACAAGGTCATTATCATCTTCATCATCACTATCTCCACACTTCTGTCTACTTTCTTCATCCCATCCACTGTACACCCCAGGGTTCTCATGCTCTTTTTTTTTTTTTCTTTCGAAAACACAGAGCAAAAGTGGCTCATGATGATACCAGGGGTGGGCAAGACATTTTATTAGGAAGCCCATCAGCCAAATCATTCAATTAACGTTCGTTTCATTTATTTAAATACGAGCTCCAGTGGGATGCCCAGTCCAATATATTCAAAATATTCAATTTCATTTCTTTATTTATAGAGCGCTTTTAACATTGGCCATTGTCTCAAAGCAGCTTTACACAGATAAAGAGGTTCTAAAAGTTTGTTTCTTCTAATTGTACGTTTTTCCCTAATGAGAGAACCAGTGGGAACTGTGGTAAAGGAAAAACTCTAATGTCTGTCTGTCTGTCTGTCCTCTCCCAGGTGGACTGGCCTCTGAACATCATCATAACAGACAGTTGTATGAATAAGTACAACCGGCTCTTCTCCTTCCTGCTGCAGCTCAAACACATGGTGTGGTCTCTCAGTGACGTGTGGTTTCATCTCAAACGCACAGGTGCGCTGATCCTCTTACAGGGCAACCTGTAAAACCACGTCTCATCACAGCCATGTTTCATGCAGCGTATGTGTGACTTTATGCAGCACTTGTACTGAGGGGACCAGGTTGCCTGTTCAGCCGTAATGAACTGTCGATTAGCATGTGCTTTATGTATAAAAATACGTGTGTGTGTGTGTGTGTGTGTGTGTGTATATTTTCTTTCTCTCTCTCTCTCTCTCTCTCTCTCTCTCTCTCTCTCTCTCTCTCTCTCTCTCTCTCTCTCTCTATAGCTGTGGTAAAGGGAGCAGGACACTCAGTACAGTTCCGTCAGCTGCAGCTGTACAGACATGAGATGCAGCACTTTGTGAAGGTGATCCAGGGCTATATCGCTAATCAGATCCTGCAGGTCTCCTGGAGCGAGTTCACACAAAAACTTAGAAGCACCAACGACCTGGATGCCATCCACCACATGCACGCAGAGTACCTCAACAGAGCCATCTTCAGGTTAGAGCACTGTACTGCACTGTGACACACACACACACACACACACACACACACACTCTTCTTTATATATATTTGTGTGTATGTATACACATATTTACATACCGTATCTCACACAAGTAAGTGCACCCCTCACATTTCATCACTTTAGTCTTTTCAATGGACAATACAACAGAATAGAAACTTATAACTCAACATACAGCTATAATTGTCTAAATAACCAACTAAAGTGAGTACACCCTCAGTGAACAGGTCAAAAAACTGTGTCCAAAGTGTGAATATTGTGTGTGAGCACAATATTGGGTACGGAATTCACCACAGCTGCGCAGGTTGTTGCTGGGATCCTCTTCCACTCCTCCATCATGACATCACGGAGCTGCTGGACGTCAGACGCATGGCGCTTCTCCACCTTCCACTTCAGGATCCTCATAGCTGATCAATAGGGTTCAGGTCCAGAGATATACTTGGCCACTTTATCACTTTCACCTTCAGCTCCCTCAGCAAGGGAGGTTTCATCTTGGTGGTGTGTTTGGGGTCTTTATTATGTTGGAAAACTGCTGTTCGGACCGGTTTCTGAAGGAACCCATCATGTTCTGCTTCAGAATGTAGTACATGTTGGAATCCATGTTTATCCTCAGGATTGGAATCCTCAATGATCAGCAGCTCCCCTGTACCAGCAGCACTCATGCAGCCCCAGACCATGATGCTACCACCACCATGCTTAACTGTAGGCAAGACACAATTTGACAACATCTGAGCCAAACAAGTTTTATCTTGGTCTCATCAGACCACAGGAAGTGGTTTCGGTAATTCACATGTCTGTTTTTTAAGCAGTTTCTGCACCTGACATGAGAACTCAACTACTTTGATGGACCCTTGCGAGGTCTGAACCTGTCTTGGAGAACCTCCGTATGACCCTGAACACTGTACTGTAACTCAGTTTCAGGGTGATGCTGATCTTCTTACAGCCTCAGCATCTTTGTGGAGAGAAACAATTTTTTTACCATGAGGTCCATGTTGATCAGTATGAGAGATCCAGTGATCAGTATGAGAGAATTGAACTCAAAGCACCACATTTTAACTGCTCAAATAAAAGATACTCAAATGTTTATGATTCTGTCAAGCAGACAAAAACATGAACATGATGAAGAGGACGTGTAGTTACTTTGCATAGTTACACTACGTACAGCTGTGAGCACTGAGGGTGTTTCTCGGATGTTTTTAACATATTTGCAAAAAATTATTTATTTCTATATAATTATTAGTAAATGCGATGTACTTTTATTATTTAGAAAGTGAGCAATAATTTGTATTTGATATGTAGTTCGATTTCTCGCTGCTAAAACGTTTCTCGAGCGCGTTCTCTCAGCACCGCCGCTGCTACGTGAACATCACGCATCACAACGCAATGGAGGCCGAGACGTGTCCTGAGAGTCACATAGAATACAGATTAACATGGCAGAGGTAGAGCTGTAACTTCCTGCACACACACAATAGGAAAAGAACGTCGGAGTTAATTTCATTTTTTTTCTTGCACTACAAAGGCGTGTTTAGGAAATGCGTTAAAAGTCAGTAGGCAGTTAAGTAAATTGATGATTCGCTGTCAAAGAAATGAAAGTGAACTGTGCCTTATTGAATGGAAATCGGATCCCACCGCATCGCAATGGGGGGAATCGCATCGGTAGCTGCTTCATGTGTACCTTTATTGTATCTTACCATCGGTTATGCATCGAGATGTAAATCATATCAGCCTCAGTTATGGAGCTGCACATCTCTAATACACACACACACACACACACACACACACACACACACTTTCTTCTGTTTGGATTATCACAGCACATTTAAAACCCAAATTGATTGGGGGCTTTACCATGCAGGGCTCTGCTGACCGAGAAAGCTGCTCCTGTGATGAACATCATTCATAGCATCTTCAGTCTGATCCTAAAGTTTCGCGGCCAGCTGGTCGCTCAGGCCTGGCAGAGTCAGCAGGGTGAGACGGTGCACCCGAGCTTCATCGCCATGCAGCAGTCTTATAACACCTTTAAATACTACTCACGCTTCCTCTTTAAAGGTGAGCGCGCGCGCACACAGCAAAAATGTACCTGTTCCATCTTCCTCATGATAAACAGTGAGGTGAAAAGTGAGGGTTCTATTGTGTGCAACACGGAACAAACCATTCACTCACTCCGTACTACTGATCCACAAGTGATCGGATCAGACGAGTGAATCCAGGTTGTGTTTATCTCTGAAAAGCAGCATGAAGTAAACCATGCCGTGTTTGTGTCTGCAGTGGTTTCCAAGCTGGTCGATAAAGGCTACCAGCCTCATCTAGAAGACTTCCTGCTGCGCCTCAACTTCAACAACTACTACAAGGACTCGTGACGTGTTTTCTGCCCCTCGGCGAGAAACGATCCTGAAACAGGGTTTTCCTGTAGCTCCTTCACCCTCAGACTGGCTTTCTGTATGCAAATGACCCGCTTCTAGCCCCTGTAGCTGCGCGCAAGAAAAGTGATCAGCGTTTCACTTTTACACTCACCTGGGATTCTGGAGGTGAGCAGGCGGATTGAAACGTGTGGACGTCGAGCTCGTTTCCGCTCCCACCCGCGTTTGCACGTTTTCTTTTCAACTTAAATAAATCAGCAAGCGAATCGATTTTTTTTTCGTATGTTTTTTTAAATGTAGGTGTCTGAAGATATTTGGTTATTGAATTGTACATTGAGTCGGATTGAGTTTCGTTGTTTAGACTCGTGTTAAACAGAAGGAATGAACAGGGATCTATTCATGTAACTCATCCATGCAGTGGAACAAAGACTCGTCTGGGCTCTTGGAAACGCTCGTCAAGCTTTATTAAAGTTTTTTATTACATTTTGTTTGAGAAAAGCCATGTGCAAAGCCTTCTAGCCAGTGGCTCGATCGCTAACACAAGTTATTATAAGGAGCAGTCTGCTACTACACGCTTTTTTTTTTGTGTTAAACTCTCGCAGCTTGCGGCAACGAGACAGACGTGAGTCGTTAAGAGACCTTTTATGTGCACTTGGTATTGTTACAGTCTCATATTCACACTGATAAACAACCCGAGCTCAAACCCTGACCTCCGGCTGCTCCTACACTTAACAGCTATCCCTAGGAAGTATAGATGCACCAGCATTCATATACCAATTACTGTGTGGGGGAGAGGGGGGGGGGGGGATTTTACATGCGTATTTTTTTAATATACAATACCGAAGTGAAGTGAAGCCGTGATTCAGATCACAGCAGATGGTTTAAAAGTATCCCCTGTACAAACACACACACATTTCAGTAGCGCTGAGCAAGCAGACGAATGTGCAGAAAAAAAAGAAAAAAAAGCCCTTTCTTAGGAAAATGTCACCCGACAGCGAAATAACCTCCGGGGGTTTGCAATAAAGTCTCGTCACGACTTTATCTGCTCGTCCCATCGCCAACGGACGATTCCACATGAGAAAAATGCTTAAATTGACCGAGAAGAAGAATAAAAAGTCGGGTATATTTTACTAAAGATCTAATCAACAATGAATTCTTTAAGTGTCGACTTGTTTGTGTAAACTGTAGTTTTAAACGCCAGGGTTGTTCTTTGTAAACACAGCACCAGACCGTCCGATTGAAATAAGATGTTTAGTCGAAAAAAAAAAAAACGACCTGAGGAAAAGATCCGAGTGAAGTTTGTCGGAGCTTCACGCTTCTGACGCGGCGGGGAAAAGGGGCTCCTGCGCGGATTACAGTACTGTTGAAAATGCAGAGGGGTTAAGTGCAATCGATTAAAACCCGACATGCAGCACGGGAAGCTTCTAATCCCTAATACATTGTAATACAAAGCTACAAAACTCAAATCGGACCAAATCTGGTCACAGAGCGACCGGTTTCAGAGGAATCCTGCGTGTACGCTGTGAGAAAACGAGATATTAAACTTAATAGCCACAAAGTGCAAGTGTGAGCGTGTCAAATAGCAATATAAGTACCTTTCTAAATAGCGTTTCTGGTTTTTTCTTCTTCACGCTCCCTCAATGTGCAGAAGAGCAGCAGGAGTCCATTCATAAAATTAACGCTGGATGCGGGAGAAAAAAGACTATTGTGATTTCCTCAGCAGCTTCTCATTAGCCCTGTTAGTGAGTTATTCGTATAAAGAGCAAACTTTAGCGTCAGAGCCGAAACGTAGCGTTACCCGAAAGCCGGTTTGTAGGTAAAAAGTGTGTATCTACGATCAGCTCCCTATATCTTCATCAGGGTCACAACAAAAAAAACAAACACAAAACACTGGATCAGCGCAGATCTTAGTAAGAGACCAAACATCAGGCTTCAGACTCCAGATCGTCTCCTCCTCCTCCATTCGCAGCTTCTCCGCTCTCGCTCTCCAGCAGCAGGAACTTCCCATCACTGGTCAGTGGCACAGACTTCATCAGCTCGGCCAGAGCTTCCGGGTCCTAACACACACACACACACACACACACACACACACACACT